>NC_134493.1:32377414-32496125 GCF_040206685.1 Ascaphus truei | reverse complement strand
CTCCCCCACCCTGTGCGCCCCTCTCCCCCACCCTGTGCGCCCCTCTCCCCCACCCTGTGCGCCCCTCTCCCTGTACGCCCCTCTCCCCCTCCCTGTGCGCCCCCTCTCCCTGTACGCCTCTCCCCTCCCTGTGTGCCCCTCTCCCTGTACGCCCCTCTCCCCTCTCCCTGTGCGCCTCCCCCACTCCGCCCCTCTGTGTCTCGTGTAGGAGACGATGCATACATATGTAGAAATAATAGGCTTAATGATAGCTCTTATATTTCACTGCGGTCATTTCACAGTCTGCGTTACCCCTCCTAAGGCGGCTATAATCTAAATAGAGGTTAGGCACCAACGCACGGAAACTCCCTAACAACTTGAATGGGAGATTCCCCGATTACCACGACCCGCACTTTTGTGTATTATCCCACGGGAGGAGCAAATAACTTGTAAATATACTTTCCTGGGTACCTGTATTTGAATTTCCTGGGATTCCGGCGTCGGTCCCGGCTGTTGTGGTAATGAGGACAGGCGTAGCCCTGGCGGCACAGTCTCGGTGGTTTGGTACATTGTTCGGTTTTGTAACTGGCTAATACAAAATTAGTATCTGGGGAGGGGGGAAAACACCACATGACATATTTACGTGTTAAAATGTGGAATTCATTCGCCATGGAGACTGTGATGGCAGATACAATAGATCTGTTCAAAAAAAAAACGTTGGACATCTTTTTAGAAAGGAAAGGTATACAGGGATATGCCAAATAAGTAAACATGGGAAGGATGTTGATCCTGTGAATAATCCGATTGCCAATTCTTGGAGTCAGGAAGGAATTTATTTTTCCCCCTTATGAGATATCATTGGATGATATTTCACTGGGGTATTTTTGTTTTGCCTTCCTCTGGATAAATATACTACAAGTATGGATATAGGATAGAGTATCCGTCATCTAAATTTGGTATAGGTTATACTTGATGGACATATGTCTTTTTTCAACCTCATCTACTATGTAACACGATTCAAGTGTAGCTACTATAAAGAAAACAGGAGACTCAGTCAGTCAAGGAAATATCAGGAAAAAGTAAAGGTATTCCCGATACCTTTTTTTATTTTTTCAGTTTAGGTTTTACATGAAAATTGTAAAAATATTGCTGCAGTTTAAAAATGTACATCATACATAATATGTGAAAGATTGTTGACTGGGGAATAATATACTATATTTTCAGGAAAATTATTATAGGAATTTTAGAAAAACAGAACTAGGTGAGAGAAAGTGTTAGAGTTTAGTCAATTCTATACATAATATCAGGTTAAACTTGATGGGCGTATGTCTTTCTTCAACTTCATCTACTATGTAACCACAAACAACACTCTTCTCTGCTAAATACAGTAAGAGCTCTGCAATACTTCTAATTACCCAATAGATGGCAGTGTCACAGTGTAATGATAGGAAATCCTGAAGCTTGCAACACACACACACACACACACACACACACACACACACACACACACACACACACACACACACACACACACACACACACAATCCGTTTCCTCTGCAAATCATGCGTGCTGATTCTTATTCAGTTATCCAGTACAGATGTGTAATGGGATTCAATGGCTTTTTGGTAAATGGTTGGAAGATCTGGTCTAATAGGGCCTGGTCTCTTACCATTTTTTTTTATTTTATATTTTTAAATAAATAAATGCAGTAAGTATTATCTAATACTACATATATACACACATACCATATACCATATGCATACACAATTTTGAAGGTAATGCTGCTTTATAAAGACCAAGTGAAAACTCTATCACCTCTTGCTTCAAGGACCTTAGGCTGCAATTATTTTAGGAGCAGAGACTTGTCTGTCTTTTAGAATCTGCATTGTGTATACTGTCCACACTAAATACGTATACTGTACAATATTATAGAAACGGTATCCTCTGTGTACACTGTGCTTTGCATGGGTCCGCAGCTCATCTCATCTGCACTATGCCACCTGGAAGAGATTTCCCTTGCTGGCCTCTCTGAATGCTGGACTGCCATTCACATTTAGAAGTCAGCCCTATCTGACCACCTCTTAGATTTCCCCTCTGCTACATACAACACATTTGATGTTTAGAGACTTCATATGAAAGCTGCATGCAGTACTGTTAGGCTAAGGCCCCGCTCCCAGAGTCAGCGCGCCCGCACTGCAGAGAGGCGGGGCGCTGACATACACAGACCGCGATATGCGGTCTGTAGGGAGCGGGAGCCGGAAGCGAGTGGGAGGTTTTGAGCGGGAGGGGGGGGCGTGGCTTGAGCGGGGGGACCCGCTACTCTCCCCCCCCTCCCTCCACGGCTCGGGTAAGTAAAGCAACACACACACACACACACACACACAGCACACACACAGACAGAGGCAGGCACTCACGCACTCAGGCACACACATACACACACACGCACTCAGACACACACACAGACAGGCACCTCACGCTGCTTTCACTCCACACTCCTCCCCGCTCCCCGAAGCCTCTCCTCCTCCCGAAGCCTCCCCTCCCCATTGGCTTACAGCCACACCACGTGACGCGTCAACGCTAGGGAAACACCATTCTCTTGTATCCCATAGCGGCTGAGCGCGCCACAGCATGTAGTAAGCTGTGCAGCCAGGGGGGACCGGGACCGGCTCCGCAGGATTCCCCTGCTGGAATTCGCGTGTGGCCGCCCGCGCCACCGAGCGCAGCGGGACCGAGGCCTTAGTTGTTAGTACATTTATACTGCACAGCACTGCTCAGGCATCCAACGCTATATAACTAGCTGGTAACCACGTACGAAGGCGGGGGAAAATGCAAGAATCTGAAACCCATAACAATGATGTACAATTTCTAATTCGTAAGCTCCACATATTCATACAATATAAGGGATAGTTGTTGTTTATTCAGCGGATGTTGCTACAGCTTTGGTTACATTAGATCAGTGATTCCCAACAGGGGGGGCTGGTAACCCATACGGGTTTGCGAGGAGTGTCGAAGGAGTTCAACCCAAAAATATGTGCAGGTGTCTCCAAGGCAGTATAGTGGGGTCCGGAGCCTGGGTGGGGGACTGCGCACATAGTAAGGCCCCAAACTGCACCTCAGTGTGTGGGGGTATAACGGTCATACTGAGGGAGCTTCCAAAGTCGCTTTCCCACAATGCTTTGCATCCACAGCAGCCGGGCATTGTGGGATGTGACTTTGGAAGCTCCCGCGGTGAGTGGCGCGCTCACACACACTGCACACACTGAGGGGCAGTTTGGGGCCTTATTAAGCGTGTGCACTCCTGACATGCTCAGGACACTATATTGCCCTGGGATCGGTCACGCAAGTTTATTAGTGATAGGCTGAAGAGATGGCGATAAGATTATTAGGGATTTTGTGGAACAAATATTTTTCAAGCAGGGGGCTCAGTGGGGTGCAGTGTAAGGTCGGGGGGGACGCAGTGTAAGGTCGGGGGGGGACGACGACGCAGTGTAAGGTCGGGGGACGCAGTGTAAGGTCGGGGGGACGCAGTGTAAGGTCGGGGGGACGCAGTGTAAGGTCGGGGGGGGACGCAGTGTAAGGTCGGGGGGGGACGCAGTGTAAGGTCGGGGGGACGCAGTGTAAGGTCGGGGGGGACGCAGTGTAAGGTCGGGGGGGACGCAGTGTAAGGTCGGGGGGACGCAGTGTAAGGTCAGGGGGACGCAGTGTATGGTCGGGGGGGGGACGCAGTGTAAGAGGTCGGGGGGAGGACGCAGTGTAAGGTCGGGGGGGACGCAGTGTAAGGTCGAGGACGGACGCAGTGTTAGGTCGGGGGGGGGACGCAGTGTAAGGTCGGGGACGACGCAGCTGTAAGGTCGGGGGGACGACGCAGTGTAAGGTCGGGGGGACGACGCAGTGTAAGGTCGGGGGGACGACGCAGTGTAAGGTCGGGCGGGACGACGCAGTGTAAGGGTCAGGGGGGACGACGCAGTGTAAGGTCGGGGGACGACGCAATGTAAGGTCGGGGGGACGCAGTGTAAGGTCGGGGGGACAAAGTAAGGTCGGGGGGGGACGCAGTGTAAGGTCGGGGGGGGAGGGACGCAGTGTAAGGTCGGGGGACGACGACGCAGTGTAAGGTCGGGGGGACCGACGACGCAGTGTAAGGTCGGGGGACGACGACGCAGTGTAAGGTCGGGGGACGACGACGCAGTGTAAGGTCGGGGGGACGACGACGAAGTGTAAGGTCGGGGGACGACGACGCAGTGTAAGGTCGGGGGACGACGACGCAGTGTAAGGTCGGCGGGGACGACGACGCAGTGTAAGGTCGGGGGACGACGACGCAGTGTAAGGTCGTGGGGACGACGACGCAGTGTAAGGTCGGGGGACGACGACGCAGTGTAAGGTCGGGGGACACACGCAGTGTAAGGTCGGGACACACACGCAGTGTAAGGTCGGGGACACACACACGCAGTGTAAGGTCGGGACACACACACGCAGTGTAAGGTCGGGACACACACACGCAGTGTAAGGTCGGGACACACACACGCAGTGTAAGGTCGGGACACACACGCAGTGTAAGGTCGGGACACACACACGCAGTGTAAGGTCGGGGGACACACACGCAGTGTAAGGTCAGGGGGGACACGCAGTGTAAGGTCGGGGGGGACGGACGCAGTGTAAGGTCGGGACGGACGGACGCAGTGTAAGGTCGGGACGGTACGGACGCAGTGTAAGGTCGGGACGGACGCAGTGTAAGGTCGGGGGGGACGGACGCAGTGTAAGGTCGGGGGGACGGACGCAGTGTAAGGTCGGGGGGGGGGGCGCAGTGTAAGGTCGGGGGGGACGCAGTGTAAGGTCGGCGGGACGCAGTGTAAGGTCGGGGGGGACGCAGTGTAAGGTCGGGGGGGGACGCAGTGTAAGGTCGGGGGGGACGCAGTGTAAGGTCGGGGGGACGCAGTGTAAGGTCGGGGGGGACGCAGTGTAAGGTCGGGGGGGACGCAGTGTAAGGTCGGGGGGACGCAGTGTAAGGTCGGGGGGACACAGTGTAAGGTCGGGGGGACGCAGTGTAAGGTCGGGGGGGACGCAGTGTAAGGTCGGGGGGGACGCAGTGTAAGGTCGGGGGGGACGCAGTGTAAGGTCGGGGGGGACGCAGTGTAAGGTCGGGGGGGACGCAGTGTAAGGTCGGGGGGGACGCGACGCAGTGTAAGGTCGGGGGGGACGCGACGCAGTGTAAGGTCGGGGGAGACGCAGTGTAAGGGTCGGGGGACGCAGTGTTAGGTCGGGGGGGACGCAGTGTAAGGTCGGGGGGGACGCAGTGTAAGGTCGGGGGGGACGCAGTGTAAGGTCGGGGGGGGGGACGCAGTGTAAGGTCGGGGGGACGACGCAGTGTAAGGTCGGGGGGACGACGCAGTGTAAGGTCGGGGGACGACGCAGTGTAAGGTCGGGGGGACGACGCAGTGTAAGGTCGGGGGGACGACGCAGTGTAAGGTCGGGGGGACGACGCAGTGTAAGGTCGGGGGACGACGCAATGTAAGGTCGGGGGGGACGACGCAATGTAAGGTCGGGGGGGGACGCAGTGTAAGGTCGGGGGGGACACGCAGTGTAAGGTCGGGGGGGGACACGCAGTGTAAGGTCGGGGGGGACACGCAGTGCTAAGGTCGGGGGGGACACGCAGTGTAAGGTCGGGGGGGACACGCAGTGTAAGGTCGGGGGGGACACGCAGTGTAAGGTCGGGGGGGACACGCAGTGTAAGGTCGGGGGGGACACGCAGCTGTAAGGTCGGGGGGGACACGCAGTGTAAGGTCGGGGGACGACGACGCAGTGTAAGGTCGGGGGACGACGACGCAGTGTAAGGTCGGGGACGACGACGCAGTGTAAGGTCGGGGGACGACGACGCAGTGTAAGGTCGGGGGACGACGACGCAGTGTAAGGTCGGGGGACGACGACGCAGTGTAAGGTCGGGGGACGACGACGCAGTGTAAGTTCGGGGACGACGACGCAGTGTAAGGTCGGGGACGACGACGCAGTGTAAGGTCGGGGGACGACGACGCAGTGTAAGGTCGGGGGACGACGACGCAGTGTAAGGTCGGGGGACGACGACGCAGTGTAAGGTCGGGGGACGACGACGCAGTGTAAGGTCGGGGGACGACGACGCAGTGTAAGGTCGGGGGACGACGACGCAGTGTAAGGTCGGGGGGACGACGACGCAGTGTAAGGTCGGGGGACGACGACGCAGTGTAAGGTCGAGGGGGGACACACGCAGTGTAAGGTCGGGGGGACACACGCAGTGTAAGGTCGGGGGACACACGCAGTGTAAGGTCGGGGGGGACGGACGCAGTGGTAAGGTGGAGGGGGACGGACGCAGTGTAAGGTCGGGGGGACGGACGCAGTGTAAGGTCGGGGGGGACGGACGCAGTGTAAGGTCGGGGGGGACGGACGCAAGTGTAAGGTCGGGGGCGGGACGGACGCAGTGTAAGGTCGGGGGGGACGGACGCAGTGTAAGGTCGGGGGGGACGGACGCAAGTGTGGTCGGGGGGGACGGACGCAGTGTAAGGTCGGGGGGACGGACGCAGTGTAAGGTCGGGGGGGGACGCAGTGTAAGGTCGGGGGGGACGCAGTGTAAGGTCGGGGGGGGACGCAGTGTAAGGTCGGGGGGGGACGCAGTGTAAGGTCGGGGGGGACGCAGTGAAAGGTCGGGGGGACGGACGCAGTGTAAGGTCGGGGGGGACGCAGTGTAAGGTCGGGGGACACACGCAGTGTAAGGTCGGGGGACAGCGCAGTGTAAGGTCGGGGGACACGCAGTGTAAGGTCGGGGGACACACGCAGTGTAAGGTCGGGGGACACACGCAGTGTAAGTCGGGACACACACACGCAGTGTAAGGTCGGGACACACACGCAGTGTAAGGTCGGGACACACCACGCAGTGTAAGGTCGGGACACACACGCAGTGTAAGGTCGGGACACACACGCAGTGTAAGGTCGGGGGACACACACGCAGTGTAAGGTCGGGACACACACGCAGTGTAAGGTCGGGACACACACGCAGTGTAAGGTCGGGACACACACGCAGTGTAAGGTCGGGACACACACGCAGTGTAAGGTCGGGACACACACGCAGTGTAAGGTCGGGACACACACGCAGTGTACAGGTCGGGACACACACGCAGTGTAAGGTCGGGGGACACACGCAGTGTAAGGTCGGGGGACACACGCAGTGTAAGGTCGGGGGACACACGCAGTGTAAGGTCGGGGGACACACGCAGTGTAAGGTCGGGGGGGACGCAGTGTAAGGTAGGGGGGACGCAGTGTAAGGTCGGGGGGGACGCAGTGTAAGGTCGGGGGGGAAGCGACGCAGTGTAAGGTCGGGGGGGACGCAGTGTAAGGTCGGGGGGGACGCAGTGTAAGGTCGGGGGGGACGCAGTGTAAGGTCGGAGGGACGCAGTTGTAAGGTCGGGGGGACGGACGCAGTGTAAGGTCGGGGGGTCGGACGCAGTGTAAGGTCGGGGGGTCGGACGCAGTGTAAGGTCGGGGGGTCGGACGCAGTGTAAGGTCGGGGGGACGGACGCAGTGTAAGGTCGGGGGGACGGACGCAGTGTAAGGTCGGGGGGACGGACGCAGTGTAAGGTCGGGGGGACGGACGCAGTGTAAGGTCGGGGGGACGGACGCAGTGTAAGGTCGGGGGGGACGCAGTGTAAGAGTCGGGGGGGACGCAGTGTAAGGTCGGGGGGACGCAGTGTAAGGTCGGGGGGATGCAGTGTAAGGTCGGGGGGGACGCAGTGTAAGGTTGGGGGGGACGCAGTGTAAGGTCGGGGGGGGACGCAATGTAAGGTCGGGTGGGGACGCAGTGTAAGGTCGGGGGGGCGGGACACAGTGTAAGGTCGGGGGGGGGGGTGCAGTGTAAGGTCGGGGGGGTGCAGTGTAAGGTCGGGGCGGGGACGCAGTGTAAGTCGGGGGGGGACGCAGTGTAAGGTCGGGGGGGACGCAGTGTAAGGTCGGGGGGACGGACGCAGTGTAAGGTCGGGGGGACGGACGCAGTGTAAGGTCGGGGGGACGGACGCAGTGTAAGGTCGGCGGGGGACGGACGCAGTGTAAGGTCGGTGGGGACGGACGCAGTGTAAGGTCGGGGGGACGGACGCAGTGTAAGGTCGGGGGAACGGACGCAGTGTAAGGTCGGGGGAACGGACGCAGTGTAAGGTCGGGGGAACGGACGCAGTGTAAGGTCGGGGGGGGACGCAGTGTAAGGTCGGGGGGACGCAGTGTAAGGTCGGGGGGACGCAGTGTAAGGTCGGGGGGGACGCAGTGTAAGGTCGGGGGGGACGCAGTGTAAGGTCGGGGGGGACGCAGTGTAAGGTCGGGGGGGGGACGCAGTGTAAGGTCGGGGGGGACGCAGTGTAAGGTCGGGGGGGACGCAGTGTAAGGTCGGGGGGGACGCAGTGTAAGGTCGGGGGGGACACAGTGTAAGGTCGGGGGGGACGCAGTGTAAGGTCGGGGGGGGACGCAGTGTAAGGTCGGGGGGGGGACGGGACACAGTGTAAGGTCGGGGGGGACGCAGTGTAAGGTCGGGGGGGGGGGGTGCAGTGTAAGGTCGGGGAGGACGCAGTGTAAGGTCGGGGGGGGACGCAGTGTAAGGTCGGGGGGGGGGACGCAGTGTAAGGTCGGGGGGGGACGCAGTGTAAGGTCGGGGGGGGACGCAGTGTAAGGTCGGGGGGGGGGGCGCAGTGTAAGGTCGGGGGGGGGGGGGGGCGCAGTGTAAGGTAATGCACAGCTTACCTTGCCATCTCGGATCCTCCCCGAGGATTTTCTCTATCATTGCCTGACTTGCCAAGACTCCCGGCTGTAGGTCAGGAATTGCATCGCCACTTCCAAGCTGCCCATTGTGTAAGGCTTCCTGTGCCTGGATTTCCCTGTCACACAGCAAAACATACTATTTCAGACAATAATCTCTCTCCTTGGCTGCATGACACGGTCTTGCTTATCTCTATAACCAGAGGTTAATAAAAAGGACAAGGCTACTTCACAAGACACTCGTTCACCTAACACAGGGGTGGGCAACTCCAGTCCTCAAGCCCCCTCTCCCCAACAGGTCAGGTTTTAAGGATATCCCTGCTTCAGCACAGGTGGCTTAATCAGATTGTGCTGTGCTGGGAGAAGAGATGACTGGAGTTGCCCACCCCTGTTCTAACACAACGTTCATGGACCTACGGATGACACCACAGGATATGTGCTTTGTTGTTAACCCAAAAACTGCTGGAAGGAACGCCAGCATTGAAGGTGTTAATGTATTTCCTTAACATCAATAAACCCAATGTCCTAATGCAGGGGTGCGCAAACTGGGGGGCGGCAGGGGGACGCGACAGTTACAGAGGTCCCATGCTCTCTCCCAAGGCATTTAAATTAAATGCCAAGGGAACCGCGCAAGACCTCTGCAACTAACTTTCCTTGCCTCCTAGCGACATGTCATCATGGTAACCGGGGTAACTTGACGGCACGTTGCTAGGGGGGGCACAGGGGTTAAGATTGCGCACCTCTGTTCTAATGGATGAAACAATGAAAACTGAAACTACACTGAAAATATCCAAATATAAGCTAAAGCAACTATATTTCATAAAGTCAAGTTTTAAATAGTCAACATAATACAGTAGTAACACTACAAAATAAAAAGTGGAAGAAACAAAACGATTAAATATTGTATATGCACCATACAATTTATGTTTCAAGACCATTTCCAATAAGGTTACCCTTAATCCAGTTATCTGGTCTAATGGCCTGGACAGAATTCAATGCAGACATACAAGCCTTACCGTATATCATACACAGGAGGTCGAAGGTCATGAGGACCATGAGCAAAGGCACAATGGAGTCCATTCTTGACGCAATGCCCGCGTGCATCGGTTTCATGGATACAAGTACCCGTCTTGTAATATCTCAGGTGATACTTTCTTTCTGTGTCTCCTGTCGTCCGATGCAAATATGGACAACTGTTTAACAGGGAGGAAAAAGGCATATCAAATCAATATTGCTGGATCCCAGCTGGAAGATGACAAAGAGAACCCAAATATATTGACGCCGGGCACACGCAGATTGGAGATATGAATACTACGAAATAATGTGTCGTTAGATGGACCACCGTCAAGATGGTTTTAAGACAGGCCCTGAACACTATGGCTCAGATCCACAAAACGGTGCTATGCTTCAACTCATGCATCAGCTTCCATTCATATGAATGGGAGTCGAGGAATTGTGATGACAAGTGGCAGCGTGGCATCTCCATAATAAAAAGGCGACGCCCGCCTGCTGCCCCAGATCTGTCCAAATGGTGGTCAGGTCATGATGGATTGTGGAGGCAGGGATAGGGTTAACCGGTGCTATTCGTATCTAGAGTAGTTGTAGCCCCTAACCCAATTATGTGGTGGGTGTGGGCGTTTGAGCTAGCTGGGAATGTGTGTCCTAACCCAATTAGGTTTATTGATTGTATAAATCACCATGTTATTCCATATTGTGTGTGTATGTATTGGGATACGGGCGGCACAGCGTTGGCATGTGGGGAAGATAAGAATCAGCATTGTATGGATGTGGGAAGGTTTGCACTTTAAAGCCAGAGCCCCAATTTGCACCGACAAACTCTGCGGGGAGCCTAGAGCCCTAACCCGACCACGCGGGAGGACAATAGCCCCATATGTGCGATCCAGATAGGCCAATTCAGTTTTCCCACCGCTTCTTGGACCATCTCCAGTGACTTGGGACTGTTTGAGGACGCTATTTCCCTCTGGAGACCTGTGTGTTCTGTACCAGGACTTTGCCTACCAGGGTAAGCTACTTCTAGCCGCACCCTGTCCCCAGGGAGCTGAAAGGATACGTGCTCATTCCCCAACCATTGCTGTTCATGCAAACTGTAGTGATCGTGTATGGTGTATCTTACCATCCCTCGTTATGTCTGGGCAAACCCCGTTACGGGACAGGCGTGCTAACAATTAGCACCAGTTTGTGGGTCTTGGCTTTTGTTCTTCAAATTGTTGTGATAATTAACACCTTCTCACGATAATATACGATCCGTTTAAAACCTTTGCTAGGTAGGGTTAGAAGTCTAACAGCACAAGGAACTATATATTTTGCATGCATGCTGCATGTGCTTTGGTTAAGCAGGGGTGCGCAAACTTTTCCACCTGCCCTCCCTGCATGCTGTCCCCCCCCTGCTTGGGCCCGCCCCCCCATACTTGGCTGCCATGGTAACGTGACCCCACGGCTGGAAGCCAAGCCAAGTGAGTTACAGAGGCCTTGCGCAGTCCCCCGGCATTTAATTTAAATGTATTGATTAGTAAAAGTAAAAATGACAGACCTCTGTTATTTACAGATGCTAGAAAAACTCAGCAGGAGAAAAATCAATATTGCAACATCTCATCGCTAATAATTAACAAAGAAGTACAGTATCTTCCTCAGTTTTGGCAGAAAATAAAGACGGCACACAAAGTATACAATAGGAACCTGTATTTGTCGTAGAGATACACTCCCTACACGTACAGGTACACTCCCTCAAAATATATACCAAGAAACCTGGGAAACGGAAACAGTCCCGCAAAAAAAGTTAGCTCTATGTTTAAGTTTGTCTGCAAATTCCTCCTTGAAAATCGCACACTTCAAAGCCATTACTGCAGGGGTTCTCAACGCCAGTCCCCATGACCGTCCCCAACAGGATATCAGGATATCCCAGCTTCAGCACAGGGGGTGCAGTCATCCACTGAGCCACCTGTGCTGAAGCTGGAATATCCTGAAAACCTGACCTGTTGGGGGGGGGGGGGGTGTCTTGGGGACTGGAGTTGGCCACCCCTGCATTAACCCATTACTAGCCCTGAGAGGGAACCACAGCTATTCTACAAACCTGAAAAGATATTTACATTGTAAAAGCACTATAGATATCTCACAGCGCTATCAAATATCAATTTTTAAATAAAAAAATGTTTTTTTTTAGTGGAGAAATATAGTTTACACTTTAAATAAATGTGGACACAAGAAGCAAAACGTGTCTTGCAATCATAGCTACCTAAATCAATTAGAGTAACATGCCTTATGCACAAACCCAAAGCCATCGTTCTCACAGACACATGGCTAACCCCCAAAACCCCGATGCAAATATCGCCATTCAGGGATACTCCAATTCTAGGAGAGATAGGTCAAAGAGAGGAGGAGGGGTGTTATTTTATATTGCAGACACCTTACAATTTACACTGTTAAATTGCCCCCCAAGCCCACCCCCTTTGGAAATCCTATTTGGCAAAATCTGCCTCCTCTTTTCTAAGCCCATCTTGCTTGCTGGCATCTACCGCCCCCATAAAGCCCCTCTACAGTCCCTGACTGATATCACCCAGTTTCTTGGCTCCATTTCCTCTCTGAATGAGAAGAGTAAGCTGCTAATTCTTGGGGGATTTTAACTACAATTGGCTCGACCCTAAAAACCACAAAATCCAGATACAACTCAAGTCGCTTAACCTAACACAACTCATTTCCCAACCCACACGGACAAACCTGAAATCTCACAACCATTCCTTGCTAGACTGGATTCTCTCCTCAAATCCCTGCAGAATACAATCCTCTGGCATCCTTCCTCACATTTTCAGTGACAATGCAATAGTGTACTGTGTAAGGAAAATTAAACCGCCCCAATCAAGCCCTAAAGTTCTCCTCACTAGAACATTTAGAAACTTGAACCCACAACAGTTTCTGGATGACCTTACCAACTGCCCTTGGTACAGAATCGATTTAATTCCCGACCCCGATTCTGCGCTCGACTATTTCCAATCCGAGTTCTTAAAACTCTGTGATTCCCATGCGCCACTACGCAGAATAAGGGTACGGGGGCCCACCTTCCGTGGGTTACACCTGACCTTATAGCACTCTACCAGCTCAGGGATGCCTTGTGGAAAAGCTGCAAAGTAACTGGCACTACCAAGGATCTCAATCACTACAGATGCCTGCAGAACATGTGTACAAGGCAAACAAGGCATGCAAAAGCACAATATTACTCTGACAATCTCCTCCAGAATACATCAAACCCAGCTAACTTCTGGAACGTTATCAACAATATATTCCAGCCTTCTAGCCATCAACAACCAAGTTAAGCTACGGCCCCACTGCCTGGGCTGCATGCGCGTCTGCGAGGCTGGCGGCGCGTGCAGCAGAGTCCTCCGGTCTGCAGTGAGCTGCAGGGAGAAAGACAGGGGGGGGGGGGAGATAGGAGAGTGACGGGGGCACGGCCGTGACGTCACCCGACAGGTTCGCCCTCATTGGCTGAACCGCCGGGGGGCGTGGCCGTCGCGACTCCTGATCTCAATTTTCTTGAGAGCGGGAGTTTGTCGGCGCGGCGGCCCCCCCTCGCAGTGGGCCCGGCCCCATTGTGGGCGGCTTTTGTCCCTGCAGCGTCCGCCACAGCCTAATATCACTAAGGCTACGCTTACAGTGCTGGTGACAGCAACGTCAGGCTACATTCGCTGGAAAAACTAATTGAGATGGCTTCCAGCGATCGCAGCCAAGCCGTCGCTCTGTGCTTACTATAAGCGCAGCCTAAGGAGGGCATTACTCTGCCAAACTCCACTGACATTGCAAATGCGTTCAATGATTACTTTGTGGGTGTGCTACTAACTTATTAGCAAAACGCAGCACAAACCCCAAACCTGAATCTCATCCTGGGAGTACCCCTATAATCCCACCCCCTCCCAACACTGCCCACAATTTTCAATTTGTCCCAGTATTTGAAGAGATTACACAAGCGCTCCTCAAATTAAAACTAAGCAGCCAATGTGGACCTGACTTACTGCAATCTAAGTTCCTAAGACTTGGTGCCCCAGCCATTGCCAAACCAATTGCTTCCATAGTCAACTCTATCCTGTCTGCAGGCCATATCCCTAAGACCTGGAAAACTGCCAGAGTTGTCCGAATCTTCAAAAGTGGGGACAAAAACACTGTCTCAAACTACAGGCCAATCTCCCTTCTCCCAATCCTATCCAAAGTCATGGAAAAATGTGTTCAATCCCAATTAAGCGATTTCTATACCAAGACAAATTTCCCCAGCCAATTCCAATCTGGCTTTCGCCCCAAAACACTCCACCGTAACTACCCTGCTAAAAGTTTGCAATGAAATCCAGTGTGGAATGGAACGGGGACAACTCACTGGTGCAGTATTCCTAGATTTTTCTAAAGCTTTTGATACTGTTGATCATTGTATTGTATTGTATGTCTTTATTTATATAGCGCCATTAATGTACATAGCGCTTCACAGTAGTATTACATATGGTAATCAAATAAATAACAGATAATATAAATAACATTTGGCCAAAATGTTAAACTAAAAGACCATTTTATTTAATAGATATTTATACATATATATTTAGGCACTGTACCGTGTATGAGTTTCACTGGATGTGCACTGAGCTCTGTCTGTATTTTATGTTCTGTCTCTAGTTTTAAATCCAATAAATAACAGATAATATAAATAACAGATCATGGGAATAAGTGCTTTAGACATAAAAGTAACATTAAGGAAGAGGAGTCCCTGCCCCGAGGAGCTTACAGTCTAATTTTTATCATGTTATCTTGCTTAAACTCCAGTGCTCTGGAATAGGGAAGCATGCTTTAAACTGGTTTCATTGCTACTTATCAGGTAGATCCCAACATGTGTCCATCTCAGGCTCTAACTCCAACCCCGTGGGTATCACCTGTGGCGTCCCGCAAGCCTCTTTCTGGGGCCCCTACTCTTCTCAGTGTTCATTAATGATCTTGCCACAGCTTGTAAGGAAGCCTCAATACACATGTATGCAGATGACACGATCATACAGTATATGCACACAGCCATAACCTCTCCGACCTTCAACACATACTTCAATCTGACTTTTTGAGACTTGAAAATTGGATTTTCAAAAACAAACTGTTTTTAAACACTGACAAGACTAACAAATGGTACAAGGCTACATTTTTAAAGCTTCCAATGACCGAGGTCCAGATCAGAACCAACACTAACACCACCCTAACTCCTGTTACTAGTTTTAAATACTTGGGCATATATGGTTTGACTCCCATTTAACATTTGGGTTGCACATTGATACCCTGACATCCAAAACCTATTCCAAACTAGGTGTACTTTACAGGAACAAATCCTCCCTATGTCTGCTGGTCTGAAAGCGTATAGCACAGCAGATGCTAATGCCAATTATCGACTATGGGGACATAGTAATGTATAAGGCTCAGCACCCCAAACCCACCTTATCAAACTTGATACCCTCTACAATTCAATATGCTGTCTCACATTTTAATCTGGTCTGTAACTGTTACATACGCCTATAATATATATTACCTCTTACTGTGCATGCAATGTCTTGTATATAATGTATACCCTGTTCACTTATATAACTATGTATTTGTAACCATGTATCATCTATCATCATAACTCTGTGCCCAGGGCATACTCGAAAACAAGAAGCAACTCACTTCCT
Organism: Ascaphus truei; assembly: GCF_040206685.1. NCBI lineage: Eukaryota > Metazoa > Chordata > Amphibia > Anura > Ascaphidae > Ascaphus > Ascaphus truei. The sequence continues at coordinate 32,480,690 of NC_134493.1, read as the reverse complement.
GGTAAAACATTTTATCAATAACAGTATTTTATACAGTCTAACATTGGAATACACATTTGCATTACATTGTTGCATTCTACAAGCATGCTTTGTCCGCTGACATTACAGCACAGTAAAGAATGAAAGCAAAATCCCACGCACATAACCCGAAATAAGGCCGATTCATTCAGTGCTTTCTGTTCTTCGGGTTATCAGCCTTTCCCCCCCATTGCTTGTTCTTCAGCCATCGCCTTCAATGCGCTGCTGCCACAGCATAAATCTCTGCTCACACTGCAGTAAAAAGTTACTGCTCACAAGTGTCGTTAAAATGTAAAACTAGAGTGTCAACTCATTCTAATGAACTGCAGGCAGCGGGCACAGGATATTCCATTCCAAGAAGTAAATAGTGGGGCAACAGGCCGGGACAAGGGAGGATTCGGAGAAGTACACGAGATGGGAAGAAATGCTGCCAGTAATGGGAAGTTAAAGCTGCAGAACGTGACAAATTCTATATATTTTTTTAAATAAATCAGTTCGGTAATATTAGATAATACTGTCTGCATGTTCTTTTTTTTTTCTTTAAACCCCAAATGCCATTTTTAATGATTTTTTTTTAATGTCCTGATCTTTCTATGGTTTCTATAGCCACCATTTAGAAAGATATATCCCCTTCCCCCTTTTGAAACCGGCGCGCACACCTTTTTGAGCTCTGTCCTTTGGCAACAAAGTATCACAAACATCTGTTGCTAGGTTCTCAGCAGCTGACTGTCTATTACTCTGAAAGCTGTAACAATAATGTGTTACACGTCGTAATATAATGTTACATATCAGCTGCAGCATTTCAGACTGCAGCACAGAGTTAGAAGGCGGCCATTTCGTTAGGCACACAATCAGGATTGTTACAGATTTATAACAGGAGCACCAAACGATTGCCAGATTAGGTAAGAATGTAGAATTATACATTGTCACACGCTTTACATATACAAGAAAAAAAAGGGGGGGTTAGGGGGGAGGGAGTATAATTGCTGCTTTAACAAAGTAAGTGTCTTGAGAAATGTCCCAGCAGTGAGGACTGAAATGCTGCCGTCATAAAACACGATTGCCTTGTTAGGCCGCGTCCTGACTGATTGCGCGTGCTTTAGCGCTGCGCGATGAATCACGTTGTGGCAATATGAACATGTGTAGTGCGCACGCACGTGAGCGTTCAACGGAGAGCAGATTGAGGAGACAAATGTATTTGTCACTCAATGGCTGGGTCACGTGAGCGGCCACCCCCCCTCCTCCCCGCACGCACGCAACAGCAAATCTTTACAGGCCAGGAATTGCCCCAGCTACATCCGTGCGCGACGTCATGCAATCATACTAGACGCGGCCTTAGGTTCAAGTGAGCGCCGACATTTCTTCTGATCTACAAGCAAGACGGCGCAGCCGGGCGAGTTTGTGTTATTTAGCTGGGATGCCTTCCTTCTGCCAGTTTGTTGGTGAATAGTAGGCTACAACATAAAAACATGACATTACTATATATGTAGCCTTTGGAAGTTGCAGTGACTAAGATCAAGAGAACGTTTCACTGTGTAATTATTTTTTATACCGCTATAAATAGAAACCATTTAGTTAACTTGATCCCAATAACATTTTTGGGGATAATTGTTGGTTTCAAGCAATGCCGGCCTCTCTGCCACCTAACCCACTATATTAACCAGCATGTGAGTGGGGGCACTGCTTTCTCCCCACTGAGGCACTCAAGTATCCCCGGGGGAGGGTGGGGACGCGGTTAACACCTTCCTTTCTCCCTCTGGGGCATGCGCTTATCCCATTACATCCCTCCCCCCAGGGCACTTAACCTCTTCCCCTCACTCCTGGGCAAACTTAATAGCTTCCTCCCCCTCTTTCACCCTGTGGGAGCGAGACCCTTAACCCTTTCCTCTCTCCTCCCCCTTTGGAGTGAGACCCCTACTCCTTCCTCTTTCCCACCCCCTCAGGACCCTTAACCCCTTCTCTCCCCCGTCATGCCTGCACTTCACCATTTCACACCTACACTGCTTCCATCACCCTAACATCCCCTTCATCCCTTAACTCACCTACACTGCCCCATCCCATCACTCACCTACACTGCTCCCATCTCCCTAATCCCATCACTCACCTACACTGCTCCCATCTCCCTAACCCCATCACTAACCTACACTGCTCCCATCTCCCTCATCCCATCACTCACCTACACTGCTCCCATCTCCCTCATCCCATCACTAACCTACACTGCTCCCATCTCCCTCATCCCATCACTAACCTACACTGCTCCCATCTCCCTCATCCCATCACTCACCTACACTGCTCCCATCCCATCACTCACCTACCCTGCTCCCATCTCCCTCATCCCATCACTCACCTACACTGCTCCCATCTCCCTCATCCCATCACTAACCTACACTGCTCCCATCTCCCTCATCCCATCACTAACCTACACTGCTCCCATCTCCCTCATCCCATCACTCACCTACACTGCTCCCATCCCATCACTCACCTACACTGCTCCCATCTCCCTCATCCCATCACTAACCTACACTGCTCCCATCTCCCTCATCCCATCACTAACCTACACTGCTCCCATCTCCCTCATCCCATCACTCACCTACACTGCTCCCATCTCCCTAATCCCATCACTCACCTACACTGCTCCCATCTCCCCAACATCCCTCTCAAAAAAAAAAATTCAAAAACAGAATTTGACAATTCTTAATTAAAAAAATAAATAAAAATCTGTTTAATATTTTTTTAACATTTTATAAATTAAAGTTGTTTTCAAACACAGGGAGTATGTCAGGGTGAGCGTGATGGGATGAAGGGGATGTTAGGGTGATGGGAGCAGTGTAGGCGAGAAGGTGACGCGCAGACACGTTAAGGCGTTGGGAATGAAGGTCTCCGTTCTAATACATTTAAAGAAAATGTATTTCTTTTCAGAACACATTTTATTTAGATATACAAGAACATTTTCAGACTTATTTTAACAAATTTATCACGAGATATATATATATATATATATATATATATATATATATATATATATATATATATATTATTGGGATACATTTCTTAATATCGTTATCGTGGGGAAAATGGAGATCGGCCAACCCTACCTCCAAGCAGAAAATATTTTAGCAATAATAATTCTGTTGCTGGACACTTGGAAAGGGGGTTACGGGAGAAGAACAAAAAAAAAACACACCCTTTGAGGAATTAGATAATTAGTCTTGGGCGGACGCATAATTATTAAACCCATACAACACAGAAAATAATACATCTTCAAGGAAGTGCAATAAATATGTGCATTGTACATCAGCTAAATAACGCACCCGTGTTAAACACAGGTGAACCTGTGGAGGTCCGTGTACATTTCATATTCACAGTGTGGACGCAAATCATTGCTGTCATGGCAACTAAGAATGAGCCTATTATGGCAGACTGGCAAGCGTCTCCTGCTAACTTCAATACACATGGAAGGAAAAAGAGCGAGGCGGACAAATCCTGGAGGCTTTGGCAATAAAATCGCCTCAAGTCTCACTGCTCCGGCAGCTGCTGCAGGGTGGATGTTAAGCGCTGCCCACCAATGATGGGATACCATTAGCGCTGAAATGGAAACGCACCTGACAATTCCTGAACCTCGTGAAAAAAAATCACTTCCCCTTTTTTTTTTTTTACTTTGTATTTTTATTTCTTTTGGAACACAGTAAATAACAATACAGAAGTTTGAAATGTTCATATAACATTGGGGGAAGGAGGGTAAGGGGGTATTGGGGGGATACAGAAAAATAACAAAAATTAAAAAATTTAAAAAAAGGAGGGGGGGTGATGAGAACGTTGGGAGGTTGGGCTGGATAGGGACAAGGCACATCGGTTGCATGGTTACAAAATATAGTATTAACACTTCTTATGGCTTTTTTTTTTTTTTTGTTATAATGCACTACCCGTTTTTATCTTATCCCAAAGGATAACATCTAGAGCCATCATCATTTTGCCCAGTATTTATGATGCTCGTTCGCTTCCCAAAACTATTTTCCTCAGTTAGGTTCTAGAGCAGGGAAGCGCAAACTTTAAACTGCGCCCCCCCCCCAGGTACTCACGCCCCCTTACTTTTTGACCGGGGGGACGTCACATGACCCCCTTACCATGGCAACGGGCGTCAAATGCCACCGCGGGTCTTGTGACGTTACATGCACCTCTGTCATTTGACACTGCGTTACCATGGCGACGCAGCACACCAATCTACAGAATCCCGGTAAGTAGGTTCCAGAGGCCTCACGCGAACCCCCGGCATTTAATTTAAATGCCTTGGGGAAGAGCGTGGAGTTTCTGCAACCGCCCACGGCCCCCCCAAAAAAAATCCAGCACCCCCCAGTTTGCGCACGCTGGTCTAGAGCTCCAGTTCCTACCTTACAAACCCTGGGTCTGTCATACTGTCCAGCCAAGGTCCCCAGATAGTTCCAAACTTGCGCATATAGAGTCTGTTACATATGTGGCCATTTGTTTTTGTAATGGTAATGTAAGCCAGACTCTATTAATTATTTGGGCTATATTTGGTATGGGACCCTGCCAGGCGGCAGCTATGGTGTATCTGCCAAAATATGCAAAGTGATCTTGCGCTCATAGTAAGGTAGGTTCAATGAGCGCACATTTAGTAGGGCCGACCATGGGTTCAATCTCAATGTAATATTTAGGACTCTCTTTATTAGATCAGCAGTTTCTATAGTTTCTATCCCCGTATCCCAATAAGATATGGGTATCTTGTTAGTTTGTGCTATATGTATTAGATTGGTCACTCTGCAGATATTGTCTGGGGCATGTCTTTGTGGTACGAATCCCACTTGGTCGGGGTGAATAAGTCTAGGGAAGCAATGTACTCAGTCTGGTTGCCAGGATCTTAACGTCCGTATTAATTAGAAATATTGGCAAGTAGCTACGGCAGTCTGTCGGCTCTTTCCCTGGTTTATGTAGGAGTGTAATCATGGCCGGTTGCATTTCATTTGGGATGGTCTTAATGTCAATAAAGCTGTTGAAAAGCTTTGTTAAATGGGGGGGTTCATTTTTCAGAATTGTTTTAGTAATATAGACCAGGGAAGCCGTCTGGTCCTGGGGCCCTGGAGGGTTTGAATGATTTTATTGTGATGGTGACCTCTTTCCTCTGTAATGAGGCTACTCAAGCCTTCCAACTCTTTCAGAGTTACTCTTGGTAAATAACATTCTTTTAAGAGTTGTGCTCTATCTTTTGCAGTTTTCTGACCATCATACAATTCCATATAAAATCTATGGAACTCTGATACCCTTACACATCACCCTGATACCCTTACACATCACCCTGATACCCTTACACATCACCCCAACACCCTTACACATCACCCCGACACCCTTACACATCACCCCGACACCCTTACACATCACCCCGACACCCTTACACATCACCCTGACACCCTTACACATCACCCTGACACCCTTACACATCACCCTGACACCCTTACACATCACCCTGACACCCTTACACATCACCCTGACACCCTTACACATCACCCTGACACCCTTACACATCACCCTGACACCCTTACACATCAGCCTGATACCCTTACACATCAGCCTGACACCCTTACACATCAGCCTGACACCCTTACACATCACCCTGACACCCTTACACATCACCCTGACACCCTTACACATCAGCCTGACACCCTTACACATCACCCTGATACCCTTACACATCACCCTGATACCCTTACACATCAGCCTGATACCCTTACACATCACCCTGATACCCTTACACATCAGCCTGATACCATCATTTCAGTTTTGAGTTTGATGTCTAAAATATGTTGTTGACTGTGTTTGTCTCTTAATTTACACGGCAGAATGGTGTCGAGTTTGTTCCCCTTGTGGTAGAAGAGTTGACCTGTCCAGCATAACGCTTTTTTCTGCTTGGTCCACCAGAAGTACAGTATGCCCAGCTCTCTTCTAATACTTTGGCTTCTATCATTAACTGCAGAATCAAACTTCTGCTTATTGAAAACTTCTAGGTCCATTAAAGAGAGTGAACAGAGAAGTTCAAAGATACCCCTATAGATGCACTCGAAACCAAACATGTGAATATATTTCTAGGCCACAAGGATAAAAAACCTTATACCAGAAACTAAAATGGCGCAAAACAAAAAAGTTTTAATACATCAATGGTTCAATAACACTCAAATGGTTAAAAATATGGGTAAATGCTGAACCCCTTGGTGGAGCAATAAAGCGAACAAATGGGGATAAATGTGGATAGAAAATCTCATATATCACATATATCACTTGAGGTTAACCCCATCTATTCCTGCGTGTAGTAGGAACAAGAGATGCCCATAAATGGAGAACACACATCACATATGTACTTTTAGTAGCCTGTAAAAAGGCAATGGACCAGTGACAGCATAAACTCTAGTTCACCACCTACAAATTGGGTGTGGTAAATGCTGTATTAATAAGCAGGATGTTGATGACGTCACGAAAGTGACCGCATCAGAGCTGAAACTGCGTGGAGACACTGGAAGCCATTACAGGTCATATGCCTCTAACTTTACACAAGGGCTCTCCGTAGCCCGCTCCTTCCACTTCCCTTCCCTCCCCCTTCCTATCCCTCCCGCCCCACTGCTGTGGCGGTACGATATCCCGCCGACGGGGAGATTTTCTTGCTGCACTGCTGACCCAGTAGCGTGCAGCTAGCACTATTTGCTCTGAAAGCTGGTATCTGAATATGCTGGTATTATACAGGCACCTATGATTACCAGTCTGACACACTGTTTACTGTCAGTGTATCCATTACTATGCGAGGGAAGGGATACTATTTGTCTTTTCCAAACAGAGGAAAATTATTAGATTGTTAGAGGTATTCATCCCACTACACCATATGTATGACCACACCCAATTTGTAGGTGGTGAACTAGAGTTTATGCTGTCACTGGTCCATTGCCTTTTTACAGGCTACTAAAAGTACATATGTGATGTGTGTTCTCCATTTATGGGCATCTCTTGTTCCTACTACACGCAGGAATAGATGGGGTTAACCTCAAGTGATATATGTGATATATGAGATTTTCTATCCACATTTATCCCCATTTGTTCGCTTTATTGCTCCACCAAGGGGTTCAGCATTTAACCATATTTTTAACCATTTGAGTGTTATTGAACCATTGATGTATTAAAACTTTTTTGTTTTGCGCCATTTTAGTTTCTGGTATAAGGTTTTTTATCCTTGTGGCCTAGAAATATATTCACATGTTTGGTTTCGAGTGCATCTATAGGGGTATCTTTGAACTTCTCTGTTCACTCTCTTTAATATACGTTGTCAAACCTCCTTTGCACCAACCGCTTTTTAGGACACCATGTTTAATAGGTGAGCAGTTCATTCAAACATCTATGTGTAAACTTCTAGGTCCGCCAGTTCTTTTGTTGGCGCTAGATTTTTTTGATGGCCCTTTTCCCCGCCCCCCCCCCCCCCCCCCTGTACGACACTATTATTAAAGCTTTCGGTTTGTGTCTCTATTGTTATTTATGGCAACAAATTATATCTATGGCGCTCTGCACTAGTGATATACCATATATATGATAAAAATTCAAATAAATTTATACAACCAGTGTCGTGGATATTCTCCCTTTGGTATTGATGCTCCACACGTGGTGGGTACACATGTAAGGAAAGAAAATCAAAACATAGTGTAATATTGTTAAACACACATATAAACATGCAACATGAGACAGACGCTGAGAACAACAGGTGACAAATTACAAACACATTTAATAAGGTATATGATTAAAAATACATAAAAATACATAAAAACATATAAGGATCTGGTAGGACACTCCAACTCAAGTGGGGGTTCCTGCTTACCAAACGTGAGATGGTATCAGGCAATGGATATTATTAAAGAGTATCCCCTCTTGTGGATGGCCGCTGCTGTAGCAAACTCCTGGGCTCACACGTGGAGTCTCCGACTCTGTGACCTCCGCCTCTGTCCGCTGTGGACATGTGATGCTGGCGTGGAAGCTGACCGCTGTAGACACCTCCTGCCTTGCCGCTGAAAGCGCGCCAACCGGAGCAGACTCAAATGCGGATGGATATGCGCCAAAGATACAGCAGCCCGCAGGTAGCAGTTCTTAATTCCAAGGGGGACAGTGTTCACCACTGAGTGTGGGAGACCTCTCAGACCTCTCAGTAACAGAGTCTGCTCCGGTTGGCGCGCTTTCAGCGGCAAGGCAGGAGGTGTCTACAGCGGTCAGCTTCCACGCCAGCATCACATGTCCACAGCGGACAGAGGCGGAGGTCACAGAGACGGAGACTCCACGTGTGAGCCCAGGAGTTTGCTACAGCAGCGGCCATCCACAAGAGGGGATACTCTTTAATAATATCCATTGCCTGATACCATCTCACGTTTGGTAAGCAGGAACCCCCACTTGAGTTGGAGTGTCCTACCAGATCCTTATATGTTTTTATGTATTTTTATGTATTTTTAATCATATACCTTATTAAATGTGTTTGTAATTTGTCACCTGTTGTTCTCAGCGTCTGTCTCATGTTGCATGTTTATATGTGTGTTTAACAATATTACACTATGTTTTGATTTTCTTTCCTTACATGTGTACCCACCACGTGTGGAGCATCAATACCAAAGGGAGAATATCCACGACACTGGTTGTATAAATTTATTTGAATTTTTATCATATATATGGTATATCAGATGTGCAGAGCGCCATAGATATAATTTATTGCCATAATCATCACCTGACTGGGGGTCAGGATTATATCTCAGGCTGCCTGCCTATTGGGATATAGCGCTACCTATTTGCTTTCCATTCTATTGTTATTTATGTTAAAATATGTTTCAAATCTCCTGGTTGATTTCATCTACAATCTCTGGGACGACCAGCAGCGAGTTAACTCTCCAGGAATCAACAGCCGCGAGTTTATTCCGGTGGTCTTAAATGCTCTAGTTGTGCATGGTCTGACTATGTTATGGGAAGTATATTTGCAGTCCGAACCTGGGAAACGGTGCCGAAATCAATACATTTTTAATCTATTCTCGAATAGGTTGTGTGTGGATTAGAGAAAAGCGTGTAGTCTCTTCTGTGGATGCATTGTTCGCCAGGCGTCAAATAAGAGAAACTCCTTTAAATGTTTAGGCCAGCAGAAGTTGTTTTTTTTTGGTCTTGCTCCCCCACTTGCGCCCCTATTTGAGTCAGTCAAGATCTGTCCATGCTGTTCTCCAATAGTAAATTCATATCACCTGATCCAATTAACCTTCCTTTTATCATCTTTCCTAAATTAAAAAAAACACAATCAAAAGAGACGTTTGAACGGTCCGTTAGGGGCGTATACCATTGCTAAAGTAATTGGAGTGCTATGTATAGTGCCTGTTAAGATTATATAACTTCCTTCTTTGTCACACTTTTTCCCTAAGATAAATGGAGTCTTGTTTTTAAAGATAATAGGCACCCCATTTTTTTTTCCTCGTGGGCGGAGGACATGTATGCCTGGGAGAAATGTTTGTTAAGATAGCCTGGAGTAAACCTGATGCTAAAATGCGTTTCCTGCAGGAATAGTATATCAAGCTTCAGTTTTCTATAGTTGGTGAACGCTAATCTGCGCTTTCTTGGGCTGTTGAGGCCTTTGGCATTATGCGTCACTATCTTACAGGCATTCCCATTGTGGGTGCGGGCAGTGCATTATAAAAGAGCTGAAGTATTGTTTCACTCGGTACGTTTTGATGGGTGCATAGATATCCCCAAGTGGTGATGATATTGGGAGGCAAAAGTGGGGGAAACAGGAGTGCATTAGGTCCGCTGAGGAGTACCTCAGGGCCTATGGTCTCAGACTTAAATGGGTATGGGGGGTGGGTGGGAATGTTCTGGGGTGAACATTACACAGGTTACTTTCTGGAAGCCGTGATGCGGCCTGTATTAGTTCATTTTTTCTCTCTCCGACTTTTATATGTACAGCCTGTGAGCATGTGCAATTTTACATTCTTACCTAAACTGGTAATCATTTGGTGCTCCGGTTATAAAACCTGTAAAAATCCTGATTGTGTGCCTAACGAAATGGCCGCCTTCTAACTGTGCAGCAGTCTGTGAAATGCTGCAGCTGATATGTAACATTATATTACCAAGTGTAAGACATTCGTTACAGCTTTCAGAGTAAAAGACAGGCTATGGTTCAGAACCCAGCAAACAGATCTGTTTGTGATACTTTGTTGCCACAGGGCAGTTAAAAAATAAAAATAAATAAGTGTGTAAGAGCCTATTTGAAAAGAGGAAGTGGATTTACTTTCTAAATGGTTGCTGTAGCAACCAAAGGATGATCAGTACAGTAAACAAATAATGATAAATGTCAGGAGTTAAAAAAAAAAAAACAACAATACAAACATCTAATACTACAGAACACACACACACACACACATACACATATACACACACACAGACATATATACACACACACACAGACATATACACACACACACATTGAGACATATACACACACACATTGAGACATATACACACAAATGATGATCAGTACAGTAAACAAATAATGATAAATGTCATTAGGAGTTTAAAAAAAAAAACAACAATACAAACATCTAATACTACAGAACACACACACATATACACACAAACAGACATATACACACACACAGACATATACACACACACATACACACACACACACAGACATATATATATATATATATATACACACACACACACACACACACACACACACACACACAGAGACATATACACACACACACACACACATACAGACACACACACACACAGACATATACACACACACAGACATATACACACACACAGACATATACACACACACACACAGACATATACACACACACTGAGACATATACACACACACTGAGACATATACACACACACTGAGACATATACACACACACTGAGACATATACACACACACACAATATTTTCAGTTAAGTTATCTACTCTACATTGTAGTAAATTGTCACAAAATCAGCACACAAAAAAAAGTGGGAAAGTGGGACATACAACAAATTCAAACAGCCTCCATCTTGCCAATATTTGAGCTGTTCAATATTTAGTCGCTATAACGCGGTGTAAAATTCTTCAACTGAGTACAATGTTTTATTCTGACCCACGGCTAGTGCGCCCAGTCTCATCCTTCTGAGTAAACAATGTCATTCTCTCTGTAAGGTCAGTGACCCATAAATAATGGCGTAATAAGACAGATGTACGGTTAGGAGTGTGCTTATGAACGCCACAGAAGCACAACATGGGAAGGGGGTCTCAGCTAAAACAAAGTCACAGCTAACTCTGTCCCTCAATCAGGAGACGCACAACACATACACTGATTACAAAAATCCTAATTACAGGAACATCTGCCTAATGCTGGGGGCACGATGCGCCTCGAAAGCGCATCGTAAAACCTCTTGGCAAGCTAAAGGGAAAAGAAGGCTGCCCTGCATCCTAAAACAACTGGAGCTGTGTGTGTTCTCGCCCTCTCCAGATAAAACTGAACCAAGAACAACTGCATGGGCACATTTATAAGTGTAAGTGCTCCCATCCGTAGAACCCCTATATCTAAAAAAATAAACACACAGTCCCCCACAAACTGCATTTGGCGGTGTCTCAATTTCTATTGACGCAATGTCCTTTTGGTCTATCCAGCAATAAGCAAGTTGTACCGTGGTTACATACCACGCTCAAGAACACCGAAATAAATAGCTCATTCATTTGGCTAAAATACTGTGCTGAGCATTATTTAATCATACTCACAACATGTCATTAGAGGAATTCCATGTTTCCCACAATAAACAATGATAATTGCTATTAGGCAATAAAATCCAGAGGGGATGTTCATATGATTGTCTTAACGACAGTATCATGAGCCAGGGTGGTATTTTTACGGCACGCCTACATTTCGGAGACATGTGACACTGCCAGGGCTGGTCTTCAGCTGGCAAATGTGACTGACCGTATGGAATTTAGATAATGCAAACAAAGATCAGACAGGAAATATGAGAACAATTAAAGCAGAAGTTCATAACCAAAAGAGAAATGCCGACGTGTATAGTGACAATGGAGTCACAATCCGTGTAGAGCTTTTAAAAACATACTTTATACCAACAGGTTTGCAGTGTTCAACAGAGTGTAATCTTTTTATTCCTCTCTAAAACATAGCAATGTTATACCATGATCTTTTCCCCAATGAGAGTTTACACAAAGTGATTTATTAAACATGAAATTGTAAAGGAATTTGGAAAATCCTTCCAGTACAGATATGGATCGGTATAAAAGGACGCTCAGATTCTTATTTTAACCCATGGCACCCGAAGAATATGCAGCTGTAATTATTGTGGATCAACACAACGCTTGCTATTGGGGGAGGCTCATAATCAAAGAAAATATTACAGGGCTGCCTAGTCTCTTTATTTATACAAATATTTTACCAGGAAGTAACACATTTAGAGTTACCTCTTGGCATGTTTTGGAGATGTAAGTAGAACAGGGGTATTAGCTGAAATATACATTATGGCTTTAAACGCCAGCACTGAAATGATATAGCTATTGTAGAGCTAAATAAATAAAACTTGCAGAATCTAACTTTGTATAAGTTCTATAGGCTCATTCTGCTCCTGGAATTCAACCATGTTACCCTTTACTGTAGCACAGAAAGCGTATATGAAATGATGTACTGTAGCACTGAGCTGTAGAAGCAGAAAATGCAAAACTTGATTCAAAAGGAAGTCCCTGTACTTTTAAATTAAATCACAAGATAGATTTGTAAATTGAGTTTAGATACCGTTTCAAAAGCACATGTAAAAACTGCATGTTTGTTTTAGGATGGTCTAGTAATACTCACAAAAAAATAAATACAATTGTAAAATATCAAAGTATATAAAGTTATTTATTTTTATTTTTTTTTAAATAATGTACATATCAATTAAAGATATAAAACATTACTAAGAATATAACTGCAGCAAGGCCCCGCTTTTCGGCGAAGGGCGGCCGCCTTAGAACGGAACCCGCTGCATGCCAGGGGCCCTCCTGTACATTAAAACGTGGAGTGATACCCATAGATAAACGCAAATATATACAGCAAAGATGTAAACCTGTTTGTAGAACCAAGTTATTGATTTAATTGGTCCAGAAGTTCAGATAAACCGTAGCTACAAATTAAAAAATAAATAAACTAGGAGCGCAGCGAGACTTCTGCAAGAATCATTCTGCAAAATCCACAGCAAAAAGCTTAAAGAATGGTTCCCCCCGGCAGTTAAAAGTCAGAGCACTGAGCTTCCAATTTGTTTCACACGCCTTCGAAAAAGAAGTGTTTGTTACTTGATTTATTATTCATTCCACAGGGTTTATCAGCTGGAAAACTTGACAACATTAATAGCAATGAATACAGGTACATTTTTATGAGACGTTCCAAGCAATCAATCTCCCACTCAAACAGGCCTATTTGCTTTATAGGTGTCTAAGATACTACTGTCACTGAAAAACTCACGCCTGGAAGCATGAAGCACTTACTGAAACGTCTCTTTAAAATCACATAATGATGCCCTGTGTGGATTTATTTGGGACACTCGTTTGTTTTTCAGGAATATGTAAGCATGCCGCTAGAAATAAAAGTATTCATTTGATAAAGACCTCAATTAAATGTTTCATTAGACATTGTATTAAAATTAAGGCCCTAAATTTAAATTTGCCTAAGCCCACAGCAAAACTACTAGAGATAAATTTCAACTTCAAATGGCAAGCCTCCCAGATTAAATACCTAGGGGTCAATATTACAAGGAATTATAGAGACTTGTACAAGGCAAATTACCCCAGACTAATCAGGACCCTGAAGGAGGATCTCAAAGTGCCAAACTAGGGGCACTTTACAGGAACAAATCCTCCCTAAGTCTCCTGGTCAGAAAACGTATCGCACAGCAGATGCTAATGCCAATTATTGACTATGGAGACATATTATATGGCTCGGCACCTCAAACCCACCTTAGCAAACTTGACACCCTCTACAATTCAATTTGTCGTTTTGTTCTTCAATGCAACTATAACACACATCACTGCGATATGCTCAAAGAACTAGATTGGTCATCACTCGAGTCTAGGCGCAAAGTTCACCTTTCCTGTCTTGCCTTTAAATTCTTCATGGGCAAGCTACCCAGCTACCTGAACAAGCTCCTCACCCTTACCACATGCAGCACTTATCACCTGAGATCAGACTCCAAAAGACTATTCATGGTCCCAAGGCTCAACAAAGTATCCGGACGTTCCTCCTTCTCCTTCCGTGCACCCCAAAACTGGAACAACCTACCAGAGACTCTCATATCCACCACCAGTTTAAGTTCTTTCAAATCTAAGGCTGTCTCACATTTTAATCTGGTCTGTAACTGTTTCATACGCCCATAATATATATTTTCTTTAACTGTGCACGCAATGTCTTGTATATAATGTATACCCTGTTCATTTATGTAACTGTATTTGTAACCATGTATTATTTGTTTTACTCTGTGCCCAGGACATACTTGAAAACGAGAGGTAACTCTCAATGTATTACTGTACTTCCTGGTAAAATATTTTATAAATAAAAGGTGGTCAGGGAGTGGCATATCCTGGATAGGTAGAATCCAGAGTGTCAAAATGAATTTTCTCCCTAGAATTTTTTACTTATTTCAAACATTACCCATACAGTTGGTAAGAGACGACATCCTGCGTCTGCAGTCCTCTATGGTGAAATTCATCTGGGGTAATAAAACGGCACGTATAAAATTAAGTACGTTAGTCCGACCCACGACTAGAGGGAGGCTGGGGGTACCCTGCTTGTTCTCATACTTCAGAGCGGCCCAATTGTCCCAAATTACCCTCTGGCATACTCATCCTAGCCTAAGGCGATGGGTAGAACTGGAAAAGGCCTGCTGCGCTCCAATAGAGCTGCAGGACATAATTTGGCTTCCGAAAAAAGTGTTCAAGAACATTAGCGAACCGAGTTCCGCGCTGGGCAGCTCATTGGCGGTGTGGGAGAGCAGCAGATATAAATATGCTCTTACAGGGCAGCACTCCTTGTTAACCCCGTTCTTGGGGAACCCTGATTTCGCTCCTGGTCTGTTGAGTAAGGACTTCACAATCTGGGAACAGAAAGGCCTCACGAGGCTCTTACATCTGGAGGGTAGAATATCAATCAAATCTTTTGATCAACTCAAATCCGAAAAAGGTATACCAAACTCCGAATTATTTAGATACCTCCAGATCCGAGCATTTTACAATAAAATCCCCAAACGCCCCAGGCGTACTAATTTTGAGCAACTATGTACCAGAGGGACAGGTACAAAGGGACTTATATCTGGAGTTTACAGAGAGGTGGTGTGTCCTGCTAAAGACAGTAACATCAAATTGAATTACAGGACTAGATGGGAGGAAGACTTAGGGGAGACATTAGAGGACGAGGACTGGGACACTATAGTTCTGGCAGCGGCAAAGAGCTCTATCTGTACCACATTGAAGGAGAATGCATATAAGGTCCTCATGAGGTGGTATCTTACCCCGAAAAGATTGGCTAAGTTTGTCAAGGACTACCCCCCCTTGTGCCCAAAACAATGTGGGGAGCATGCAGACCTGCTGCATATGCTGTGGGGTTGCACCAAGGTGGCCCCGATCTGGGAAGACATTAGAAGCTGGCTGCAGACTTTGCTTGGCCGCGAGGTCCCTTTGGACCCCTGGCTGCTCCTGTTGGGACGGCGCACCAGGGGCCTAAACAGATCTGACCATAAATTGATTGCACATTTTGCCACGGCCCTGAGGTGCGAGATCGCAGCATTATGGAAGCAACCAGAAGTACCCAACATCCCAAAAATTCAGAACCCAATCTGGTACGTTTGTCGGATGGAACAGCTGACGAGCATGGTAAATGACACCGGCACAAACTTCCTCAAAGTGTGGGCACCCTGGCTGGCCCAAACAGATATCCCAGGGATAGATGCCACTACTATATTGCTTTGATAATAAGAAATGCATTCTCCTTGGATGGACCAGAACAGACAATAGGTAGCACAAGACCGGTAGGGCCGACTACAAACGGGCCGGAGCATGGGCTAAGGAAGCAAATACACACCCGCGCAGATCCCCCATAAGTAGGACCAGCGATATAGACTCCTTGAAAGAGATTCTCCAGACTGCAACCCCCCTCTCTCCCTGTAAGTCGGTATGTCTGTACGTCTCCCCAGTTTGTACAGTTATTATTGATGTTACCTAAATCAGTGCTGTGGATACTGATTTCCCAGACAACGGGTTGAAAGATTGTTGAATGCATGTATCAAGTGCTTAATAAAAACTTTTGTTGAGAAAAAAAAAAAAAAATTAAGTACAGTAATCTGCACTAAAAGGGAGATGCTAAAACTCAAGTTCTGTACTACCCAACACTACCTCAAAACCTGCCTCAGGTGAGGGAAGGGGGGGGGAGGGGGGTATCCTTTATAGAAGCATATACGAGTTTATCTCATAATGTTCATATTAGGAATTCTCAAGGTCGGCCCTTTATATTAAATGGATTTTCTTGTAACAACCACCACCGCCACCACACACTAGTGTGCACATTGTTCCCTTTATTTTGGGACGGGGATTTCCCTGTATATGGATATTTGTTGGCGATGGTTTTTTCTGCTGCTTCACGAGGGGGCTCATCTCTAGCATTCGATAATTTTTTATGCTGCATTGTGATATTTTGCACATAGCAGTGCACCATTTAATATATCTATAAATAATTATTATATAACCCCCCCGCCCCTCCCCCCCGAGTAGGGACGAGGTTCATATTGACCTATGTCAAATGATTCTAGCTCCTGAACAAAGCATCAGACATTTAAATAAACACAGCTTTGGAAATAAGAGATCTCAAAGTAGGTAAAAATAAAACAAAAAAATCTGTACGCTCCCAGGAGCAGGGCCCTTATTACATTTTATATCAGTTTGTGCACGCAACTCGGTGTAATTACCAAATCGCTGAACCTCGCTCTAGAATATGTTTGAACTTTACAAATAAACCATAAGAAAAGTGACCAGAGCAGACTGCAGCTTTAAGAGAGAGCGTTGGAGAGCGGAGGTAACTTAAGGCGGCTGTAATTGCATCACTTCCTGGCTGGGATCTGCCATTATTTTCAAACACGTAGCAGCGTGGCTGCGGGGGGTGGGGGGGTGTGCACATTCTCATCCCATGTAAACAAAGCGGAGAGCCTTCAAAAAAGCATCCATTTTACAAACAGTTGTCAACACAGGAACCCACTGAACAAACAAACAGCAACCGGGGGACATAAAATGTAACTGCTACTTCTCGAGAACAGCAACACGAAACATGTGGAGGAGCGCCACACACTGCGAGCCCCGTGCCACACACACTGCGAGCCCCGCGCCACACACACTGCGAGCCCCGCGCCACACACACTGCGAGCCCCGCGCCACACACACTGCGAGCCCCGCGCCACACACACTGCGAGCCCCGCGCCACACACACTGCGAGCCCCGCGCCACACACACTGCGAGCCCCGCGCCACACACACTGCGAGCCCCGCGCCACACACACTGCGAGCCCCGCGCCACACACACTGCGAGCCCCGCGCCACACACACTGCGAGCCCCGCGCCACACACACTGCGAGCCCCGCGCCACACACACTGCGAGCCCCGCGCCACACACACTGCGAGCCCCGCGCCACACACACTGCGAGCCCCGCGCCACACACACTGCGAGCCCCGCGCCACACACACTGCGAGCCCCGCGCCACACACACTGCGAGCCCCGCGCCACACACACTGCGAGCCCCGCGCCACACACACTGCGAGCCCCGCGCCACACACACTGCGAGCCCCGCGCCACACACACTGCGAGCCCCGCGCCACACACACTGCGAGCCCCGCGCCACATACACTGCGAGCCCCGCGCCACACACACTGCGAGCCCCGCGCCACACACACTGCGAGCCCCGCGCCACACACACTGCGAGCCCCACCGCACACAGTGAGCTGCTAGACAGCAAGTCACGCCCTCACACACAGTGAACCACGTAGATGAGCCGCTACATACAGCGAGCCACGCGCCGCTACATACGGCGGGCCACGCTACATACGGCGAGCCACGCGCCGCTACATACGGCGAGCCACGCGCCGCTACATACGGCGAGCCACGCGCCGCTACATACGGCGGGCTGTCTAAGGATTTTATGGAATTCTCCTTTTTACGGCCAGACAAAGTAAAATACACATCTTATTTTGCACTTAGAAATGTAAATCAACTCCCATTAAAAGATTAAATGATCAGTTTACTCATGCGCTTCCTGTGAAATAACAAACATTTGAATTCTTTCTGGATCCTAAGTAATGACTTCAATGCTGGTTTCCATGAGATAGTGCCCTGATCGGCACTACTGCAGTTTAATGAATAACCTCCTTAATTGTCGCACATTTCTATCCGTTTATTTAATGATTGCATCAGAATTACTGTACAAACGACACCACAAAAAAAGTAGCAATTAACAATTTGCCCGAAGGGGCTCAGTCTGATCACAAGAGAGATTCGGCAAAGATTTATAAACCATCCAAAAAATGTGGTTACCATGGAAATAATTAAAAGTTTGACATGTCATTATTTATTAATAGTGCCGTGCATCTGTTTTTATTTTTAAAGAATGCAAAACCTACATGTAACATTAAACATTTCACGTGCTCATTCAAAAAAAAAAAAAAAAACGTTATGAATGTCACGTACGGCACACGGGACAAAAAGGGTTAATACTTCGGTCGCAAGCTGTCCCCACTTTTCACCTTCGCAAAGGTCCCTTAAACGAACAATATCTCCCGGTCCCAATATACCATCTGTCACGAACAGCACACAAGTGAGCACGTGACTTCGATATGCAACCAAGGTTAGAACACGCGGCTACTCTAGCCAACTCACCCTTTTCATGCGCAAGGTACATTTAAATATAGTTAATATGAACCCCTTACTCAATTGCAAACATATCTATCCGCTGCCACCACCCAAGAAATATACAAAAATATGCCATTTATAGATCTGCTAGGGTCTAGAAAAAAAACCTATGTATTTATCACACATCAGTTGTATCTAAATGTGTCCGAAAATCTAATTTATTCGCGACAAAATCGTGCAACGGTTCATTCAGTGCCCAAAGCATTACTTATTAAAGAATGTTTTAAAATATATATATATATATATATATATTTTTATTATTAAGGTTATGGTGGGTAAAAAAAGTGACAAAAACCCTCCACAGTAAAGCATAAAGCAACTGTAAATATTACTGTATGTTCATTTGCATGTCTTAGACAGGTCTGCAACCCTGTCTTTCCCCATTATCGCCCAGCATACAGCGCTTCCACTGCAGCAAGGGATTCTGGGAAATGACATGCAAATGAGCACTCAGTGCCACCTTTTGTCTCAAGCTCGTATTACACAAGCAAATCCTCAAGCCAATGCATGCTGTTTTAAACACAGCTTTTAGACAGAGGCTGGGATGAGATGCAAAGCCAGTAAACCCACTCACATACATGTTTCAACCTTGATGGGTATCATCAGTGTGAGGTTGGTTGTAATGGCTAAGCTGGTTTGAGACTAGACTAGGTATTCACCACAATTTATTAAGGATTTGCTTGTGTAATACGAGCTGGATACAAAAGGTGGCACTGAGTGCTCATTTGCATGTAATTTCCCAGAATTCCTTGCTGCAGTGGAAGCGCTGTATGCTGGGCGATAATGGGGAAAGACAGGGTTGCAGACCTGTCTAAGACATGCAAATGAACATACAGTAATATTTACAGTTGATATATATATATATATATTTTTTTTATTTTTTTGTTACAAGAACATACAGTTACAATAAATGCACAGTTTCTTAAAATAAAAGAATTCTCTATACATTACCATAAGTTCTTCCCAGAGAGGTCACTGGTGCAAAAAAAGAAGAAAATTCTAACTTATAAAAGTAGGGCTTTTTATTCTAACTTCCCTTCATTGAGAACACCATAAGCTCACCCCCTGTCATAAATCAGCTACCGGGGTTGACAGTTTTACGACTTTGAAGGAAAAAAATAAAAAAACAACCACATTTGACGTTTAAAGTATGCTTAAATATATGACAGACCACACATCTTTATTTCCCTAATACTTAGACAGACGGCATCTGCACGGTTGCGTCCGTGCTCTCCCCACGAACGCCTGTACCTAAAATGACAGCCTAACATCTATTTTCGCAGTTGAAAGTGATCCATCTTTTCACCTCTTACCCACGCAGTGTGTGGTATGATTTAATCTTAATCGCCATGGTGACAGATATCCATTTGTTACTCTTAAGAATTGCGGTCAGGCCCATAATTTCTTATATTTAATAAAGTCCTACAACTAAGTGGTGACCGGTCTATCACCTCTCTGTGGGAAACACAAGTGATCATTCAAGACTGATACTCTTTGAGGCTGACTGCCCAGGATCTGGCTATCGTCGCTAGCCTTCTAAACGACACACATTTCACTTTTAGTGTGTGATAGCCGCCCTCCTCCCCAAATTAAGCCCTCTTTGTAGATCAGCACAGACCCAGGAAGGGTCTTTCCCTGTTATAAACACAATATCTTGTATTTTTAAAACAAGCTGTAACCACATTAACCCCCTGAAGAACCAGAGATTAAAATACTTAAGATCTCCTGATATGATCGTGACAATGTAAAGCATATATACGGTGTAAAACTAATAAATGTATGGAACGGTTCCTGGTACCGCCTGCCCTCACACACAACCACAGCGACTGCCTAACATCAATCAACACGTCATAGTCTCATCTCAATCTGATTGAAACATATTGGACAGGAACAGCACAAGAAAGAACATGTTCTGATCCCATACGGTTGCATTGATACCGATTATGTATTGGTTTTTTTTAGAAAACCAAAAATGAACCAATTCTGAATGTTACCCTAATACCAAGGTACAGTAATAGTTATTCACAAAAATTACTATTGATAAATCAGTAGTAAATATATAAAAATGTTAGGGGGAAACCAAACAGTGCTGCCCAAAATGGTTTGAAATTAAAACACTTACTCATCTCTGTCTTGACACATTCCTGTGGTTTCGTCGTATTTTGTACAGTAAACATCTGGGCTATAGTTAAAGGTCCCGTCACGCCTCCGTATAGGTCGACGGCGACGCTGATTTAGGAAATGCCAGTGAAAACAGGTGAATGGCCGGTGCTGGGTACACTTGTGCTGCAAAAACAGCGGGCACTGCTCCGTTCGAAATTCCTTTAGGTACCTGGAAAAACACATTACATATTGTTCCAGTAAAAAGACATCTGGAAAAAGCGACCGGTAAAGGTTTTAACCAGTTTATGTTTAGGGAATATGATGCCAGCAGTTACATGTAGTACCTTTGAATTAAAGAGGCAATACTACGTTCACCTTTTTTCCTTTTATTTGTATCTACAAACCGTGTGCCAATGTACATTTCTACATTCTTACCTAAGCGGGCAATCGTTTGGTACTCCTGTTATAAATCTGCAACAATCCTGATTGTGTGCCTAACTTAATGGCCGCCTTTTAGTTTAAATCAATCCTTCAGTCAGTGTAACTCAGCAGTTCCAATGCACCTTTATTACTAAGGTAACATTATTTATTGTTATTGTTTGCAACTCAAACTGCAGGGAACATTAGCAACAAATGATTACAAACAGGAAATTGTTGCAAAGATCTTGCACTGCTGGGGAAGTGTGCTAAAACCTATTATAGAAATCAAAGGATGCTCTGTATTTAAAAACTAATTAACATGGCATTAAGAGTATGCTAAAACCTGCTATAGAAATCCAAAGATGTTTCAAAATTCATTAAAAATGGCATTAAGTTGAATTTAAAAATTAAAAAAAAAAAACAAAAAATAAAAATAAAGGAACAGCCACTTATCCAATACTACAGAACTGATTTAAAAAGAAACATAAGATGTCATATGTTTTGCTGCTTTAACTGGGTATGGTATGAGTTAGCTGACCCACTTTCTTAAGCCCGTCACCATTGCCTTATATAGAGAGAGAGCTACTAAGTTTTAAATGTAGTAAAGGGGAAGTCGGAAAGAACATTGAATTGTATATTTGGGGAGAGAGCAAAAATGGTGAACTGCTATTTGAGTGCTGTAATATGCAGTGTAGGAAGTTAAAAGCATAATGAAATCCTGTACCAAAGAACTTACAATTGAATGGTCAGTTCCCCAGCATTTTATTTATTTATAAAATGTTTTACCAGGAAGTAATACATTGAGTTACCTCTCGTTTTCAAGTATGTCCTGAGCATAGAGTTAAGATGACAAATAATACATGGTTACAAATACAGTTACATAAGTGAACAGGATATACATTATATACAAGACATTGCATGCACAGTTAGCGATAATATATATTATAGGCGTATGAAACAGTTACAGACCAGATTAAAATGTGAGACAGCTTTTAGTTTTGAAAGAACTTAGACTGGTGGTGGAAGTGAGAGTCTCAAGTAGATGGTTCCAGTTTTGGGGTGCACAGTAAGAGAAGGAGGAGCGGCCGGATACTTTGCTGAATCTTGGGACCATGAACAGTCTTTTGGAGTCAGATCTCAAGTGATAAGTGCTGCATGTGGTAGGGGTGAAAAGCTTCTTCAGACAGACGGGTAGCTTGCCCAGAAAGTATTTGAAGGAAAGATAGGAGAGATGAACTTTGCGTCTAGACTCAAGTGATGGCCAATCTAGTTCTTTGAGCATTTCGCAGTGATGTATGTTGTAGTTGCATTGGAGAACAAAACGGCATATTGAATTGTAGAGGGTATCAAGTTTGCAGAGGTGGGCTTGGGGTGCCGAGCCGTATACTATGCCCCATAGTCGATAATTGGCATTAGCATCTGCTGTGTACGCTTTCTGACCAGCAGACATAGGGAGGATTTGTTACTGTTAAGTACATCTAGTTTGGCATAGGTTTTATATGTCAGGGTATCAATGTGCATCCCAAATGTTAAATAGGAGTCAACCCATATGCCCAAGTATTTAAAGCAAGTAACGGGAATTAGGGTGGCATTAGCGTTGGTTCTGATATGGTGCTCAGTCATTGGAAGCTTTAAAATGTTAGCCTTGGTCCCAAATACCATTGTTTCAGTGTAGTCAATGTTTAAAAACCGTTTGTTTTGGGAAATCCAACTTTCAAGTCTCGAAAAGTCAGATTGGAATACGTGTTCAAAGTCAGAGAGGCTAGTACTGTCTGCATATAAGATTGTGTCATATGCATACATGTGTATTGAAGCTCCCTTACAAGCTGTAGGAAGATCATTGATTAGTAGGGGCCCCAGGACAGAGCCTTGCGGGACACCACAGGTGATATCCAAGGGGTTGGAGTTAGAGCCTGAGACACATGTTGGGATCTACCCGATAGGTAGGAATGAAACCAGTTTAAAGCCTGCTTCCCTATTCCAGAGCGCTGGAGTTTAAGCAGGATAACATGATCAACAGTATCAAAAGCCTTTGCAAAATCTAGGAATACTGCACCAGCGAGTTGTCCCCGTTCCATTCCACACTGGATTTCATTGCAAACTTTTAGCAGGGCAGTTACCGTGGAGTGTTTGGGGGCGAAAGCCAGATTAGAATTGGCTAGGGAAATTTGTCTTGGTATAGTAATCGCTTAATTGGGATTGAACACATTTTTCCATGACTGTGACATAAGATTCAGGAATACCATACAGCGGGAGGTGGCAACCTCCTGTTCTAACAGGCCGCAATCCAGTCAGGTTCTAAGGATATCCCTGCTTGAGCACAGGTGGCTCAGTCAATGACTGAAGCAGAATCTCCTTAAAACCTGACTAGTTGGTGGACCTTCAGGACTGGAGTTGGCCACCTCCCGCTCTACGGAAACTCAACCGAGCGTGCCCCCCACCCCCACCCCCCAAACAGAGCCGGCAACCCGCCGGCAATGCCAAACCCCCATGCAAGCAGTCAAGCTCGTCATTAAAAGGAGTGTAAAAAAAAAATGATTCAATCGGCGGTGAGAAAACGATAATAACGTACTTAACCCTTTGAGTGTCGGAGGGTTGCAGGAGCCCCTCCGGCGCTGAAAGTGTTAAATAACCTCCGAAAGGAACCGACACAGATTAAAAGAAACCCTATAATCAGATTATTATTATTATGATTATGATTATTATTAAAACCCCAGGGCACCCAAACAGATGGTAAGTGACATGTTTCCCTGATTCTCCCACCCCCTTGTTTGATCCTATTTGCAGGTGGTCCCGGGGTGCATGCCCTGGTGGTGCTGTGGTACGTGCCCTGGTGGTGCTGTGGTACGTGCCCTGGTGGTGCTGTGGTACGTGCCCTGGTGGTCCCAGGGTGCATGCCCTGGTGGTGCTGCGATGCGTGCCCTGGTGTTGTTGCAGGAGGGAGGGTTACGTGTTATTAGAATCAGAGGAAGGAGTTCTCCCAGGCTGAGCAGCGGGGGGCGCGCGGACAGGCAGGCGCTGAGCTACTCACAGAAGAGACATACGCCAAGCTCGTGACGTAGGCGGCTGGTAACAGGGCGCGCGCTGCGTCACGTAAACCACGTAACAGCTTCTTTTTTTTTCTCTCCCTGCAAATAGTGCGCGAGGCGGAGGAATACAATGTGAGCGCGGTACCCCCTGCACCGAACCTCCCCACGGAACCGAATCCCCCACCAGGCGCGCCTGGCAGCCAATGCTCGGAGGGGCGCAGAGAGCGGGAGTCAGGGGGGCATTATGAGGAGAGGCGCCATTCCTCCCACCCGTCCGGGAGGGGGGTCTCCTCGCTACCCTCCCCGCTGGGTCCCGCTCCCCCCCCCGGATTTCCCGCTCTTACGTGTAGTGAGTCGGTTTCTCGGTCTGAGGAGAAGCGCTCAGCGCCGTTTTCGAAACCGACGGCATTTTCAGTCAAAACAAAGCAGTGCGCGTGCGCGGGAAACGCAGACACCACACCCCCTCTCCTCCACACACCACACCCCCTCTCCTCCACACACCACACCCCCTCTCCTCCACACACCACACCCCCTCTCCTCCACACCCCCTCTGCTCCACACACCACACCCCCTCTCCTCCACACACCACACCCCCCTCTCCTCCACACACCACACCCCCTCTCCTCCACACCCCCTCTGCTCCCACACCACACCCCCTCTCCTCCACACACCACACCCCCTCTCCTCCACACACCACACCCCCTCTCCTCCACACCCCCTCTGCTCCACACACCACACCCCCTCTCCTCCACACACCACACCCCCTCTCCTCCTCCTCTCCACACCCCCTCTCCTCCACACACCACACCCCCTCCCCTCCCACACACCACACCCCCTCTCCTCCACACCCCCTCTGCTCCACACACCACACCCCCTCTCCTCCACACACCACACCCCCTCCCTCCTCTCCACACCCCCTCTCCTCCACACACCACACCCCCCCTCCTCCACACCCCCCTCCCCACACACCACACCCCCCCCCCCCACACCCCCCTCCTCCCCACACCACACCCCCCTCTCCTCCACACCCACACCCCCTCTCCCCCACACACCACACCCCCTCTCCTCCACACACCACACCCCTCTCCTCTCCCCACACCCCCCCTCCTCTCCTCCACACCCCCCCTCCACACCACCACACCCCCCTCTCCTCCACACCCCCTCTCCTCCACACACCCTCTCCTCCACACACCACACCCCCTCTCCCCAAACCACCCTCCTCCACACACCACACCCCCCTCCTCCACACTCCACACCCCCTCTCCTCCACCACACCACACCCCCTCTCCTCCACACACCACACCCCCTCTCCTCCACACACCACACCCCCCCTCCTCCACACACCACACCCCCCCCCACACACCACACCCCCTCTCCTCCACACACCACACCCCATCTCCTCCACACACCACACCCCCTCTCCTCCACACCCCCCTCTCCTCCTCCTCACACACACCCCCTCCCCCCACACCACACCCCCTCCTCCACACACCACACCCCTCTCCTCCACACACCACACCCCCCTCTCCCCACCTCACCCCACACACCACCCCACCCCCACACACACCACACCCCCCCCCCCTCACCACCACACACACACCCCCTCCCTCCTCCACTCCTCCACACACCACGCCCCCCCCTCCTCCTCCCTCCTCCACTCCTCCACACACCACACCCCCTCTCCCCACACACCACACCCCCTCCCTCCTCCCTCCACACACCACACCCCCTAACCTCCACACACCACACCCCCTATCCCTCCTCCTGTCCTCCACACACCACACACCCTCTCCTCCTCCTCTCCTCCACACACCACACCCCCCTCTCCTCCCCCCACCCTCCACCACACACCACACCCCTACCTCCCCCTCCACACACCACACCCCCTCCCCCACACACCACACCCCCCCCCCACACACACCACACCCCCCCCCACCCACACACCACCACACCACACCACCACCCCCCCACCCCCCCACCCACCACCCCCACCACCACCCCACCACCACCCCACCACCACCCCACCACCACCCCACCACCACCCCCCACCACCACCACCACACCACCACCCCACCCCACCACACCACACCCCCCCCACACACCACACACCCCCCCCACACACCACACACCCCCACACCACACCCACCCCCCACACCACACCCCCCACCACCACCACACCCCCACACACACCACACCCCCCACACCACACCCCCCCACACACCACACCCCCCCACACCACCCCCCCCACACCACCCCCCCACCCACCCCACCCCCCCCCCCCCCACACCCACACCCCCCCCCCCACACACCACACCCCCCCCCCCACACACCACACCCCCCTCCCACACACCACACACCCCCCCCACACCCACACCCCCCCCCCACACACCACACCCCCCCCCCCCCACACACCACACCCCCCCCCCCACACCCACCCCCCCCCCCCCTCCCACACACCACACCCCCCCCCCACCCACCACCCCCCCCCCCCCCCCACACACCACACCCCCCCTCCCCACACCACACCCCCCCCTCCCACACACCACACCCCCCCTCCCACACACCACACACCCCCCCCCCACACACCCACCCCCCCCACACACCACACCCCCCCCTCCCACCACCCCCTCCCACACACCACACCCCCCCCTCCCACACACCACACCCCCCCTCCCACACACCACACCCCCCCTCCCACACCACACACCCCCTCCCACCACCCCCCTCCCTCCTACCACCCTCCCTCCCACCACCCCCCCTCCCACCACCCCCACCCACCACCCCCCCCCCACCACCCCCCTCCTCCTACCCCCCCCTCCCACCACACCCCCCACCCCCCCCCACCCACCCCCCCCCTCACCCCCACCCCCCCCTCACCCCCACCCCCCCCTCACCACCACCTCACCCCCACCCCCCCCACCCCACCACCCACCCCTCCCACCCCCCCCACCTCCCACCCCCCCCCCCCTCCCACCCCACCCCCCCCTCCCACCCCACCCCCCCCCTCCCCCCCACCCCCCCCCCTCCCACCACGCCCCCCCTCCCACCACCCCCCCCCTCCCACACCCCCACCCCACCCCCCCCCCCCCACCCACCCCCCCCCCCCCCACACCCACCCCCCCTCCCCCACCACACCCCCCCCCCCCCCCCCCACCCCCCCCCCCCCCCCCCACCACACCCCCCCCCCCTCCCCCACCACACACCCCCCCACCCACACCCCCTCCCACCACACACACCCCCCACCCACCACACACCACACCCCCCTCCCACCACCACACCCCCCACCCCCCTCCCACACACCCCTCCCCCCTCCCCCCCCCCACACACCCCTCCCACACACCCCCCCCCCTCCCACACCCACACACCCCCCCCCCCCCCCACACCCACACACCCCCCCCCCCCCACACCCCACACCCCCCCCCCCCCCCACACACCACACACCCCCCCCCTCCCACACACCACACCCCCCCCACACACCACACACCCCCCCCCCTCCCACACCCCACACACCCCCCCCCCCACCCCCACACCACACCCCCCCCCCCCCCCACACACCACACACCCCACACCCCCCCCCCCCCCACACACCCACACACCCCTCCCCCCTCCCACACACCACCCACACCCCCCCCACTCCCACACACCACACACCCCCTCCCCACTCCCACACACCACCACCCCTCCCACACACCACACACCACACACCCCTCCCACACACCACACACCCCTCCCACCACACCCCCCTCCCACACACCACACCCCCCCTCCCACACACCCCCTCCCCCCACACCCCCCACCCACCACACCCCCCTCCCACCACACCCCCCCTCCCACACACCCCCCACCACACCCCCCTCCCCACACACCCCCCCCACCACACCCCCCTCCCACACACCCCTCCCACACACACCCCCCTCCCACCACACCCCCCTCCCACCACACCCCCCTCCCACACACCCCCCCCCACCCACACACCCCCCCCTCCCACCACACCCCCCCCCCCCTCCCACCACACCCCCCCCCTCCCACCACACCCCCCTCCTCCCACCACACCCCCCCCTCCCACCACACCCCCCTCCCACACACCACACACCCCTCCCACACACCACACACCCCTCCCACACACCACACACCCCTCCCACACACCACACACCCCTCCCACCACACCCCCCTCCCACACACCACACACCCCTCCCACCACACCCCCCTCCCACACACCCCTCCCACCACACCCCCCTCCCACACACCACACACCCCTCCCACCACACCCCCCTCCCACACCCCCCTCCCACCACACCCCCCTCCCACCACACCCCCCTCCCACCACACCCCCCTCCCACACACCCCTCCCACACACCACACACCCCTCCCACCACACCCCCCTCCCACACACCACACACCCCTCCCACACACCACACACCCCTCCCACCACACCCCCCTCCCACACACCCCTCCCACCACACCCCCCTCCCACACACCCCTCCCACCACACACCCCTCCCACCACACACCCCTCCCACCACACACCCCTCCCACACACCACACACCCCTCCCACCATACCCCCCTCCCACACACCACACCCCCCTCCCACACACCACACCCCCCTCCCACACACCACACCCCCCTCCCACACACCACACACCCCTCCCACACACCACACCCACCTCCCACACACCACACCCACCTCCCACACACCACACCCACCTCCCACACACACACACCCCTACCTCACACACACACCCCTCCCTCACACCCCTCCCCCCTACTTCCCACACACCACACCCCCCTCCCTCACACCACACCCCCCTACCTCACACCACACCCCCCTACCTCCCACACGCCACACCCCCCTCCCACACGCCACACCCCCCTCCCACACGCCACACCCCCCTCCCACACGCCACACCCCCCTCCCACACGCCACACCCCCCTCCCTCACGCCACACCCCCCTCCCTCACGCCACACCCCCCTCCCTCACGCCACACCCCCCTCCCTCACGCCACACCCCCCTCCCTCACTCCACACCCCCCTCCCTCACACACACCACACACCCCTACCTCCCACACACCCCCCTCCCACACACCCCTCCCACACACCCCTCCCACACACCCCTCCCTCACACCACACACCCCTACCTCCCACACACCACACACCCCTCCTTACCACACACCACACACCCCTCCCTCCCACACACCACACCCCCTTCCCTCCCACACACCACACCCCCTTCCCTCACACACACCACACCCCCCTCCCTCCCACCACACCCCCCTCCCTCCCACCACACCCCCTCCCTCCCACCACACCCATCTCCCTCCCACACACCCCCCTCCCTCCCACACACCAAATTTAAAATTCTGGTAAGACCTACGCTTCCGCGCGCTTGCGGAAGCGCAGGTGAGCCCCTACTAAAGCCGCTCTAATTGCGGCTGTAGGGGCTCAGTGCTGAGCGGGAGCGCGCCTCAGTGCGCCTCCGCCAGCAAGCAGCAACCATGGACAAGGCCTAACACAACACCCTCATCCCCCCCTCCCTAACACCACACCCTCCTCCCCCCCTCCCTAACACCACACCCTCCTCCCCCCCTCCCTAACACCACACCCTCCTCCCCCCCTCCCTAACACCACACCCTCTACCCCTCCCTAACACCACACCCTCCTCCCCCCCTCCCTAACACCACACTCTCCTCCCCCCCTCCCTAACACCACACCCTCCTCCCCCCCTCCCTAACACCACACCCACCTGCAAGTCCATATAATCGCTCCTGATTGAGCAGGCGCGCCTCAGCGTCAGCGCGGAGGAGCACTGTCGGTGCTTCTATGGACGTAGCCTTAGATGGGCCTCAAGCCTTAAACTAACCTTCCAGGAGAAGCAAGAAAGGAATGCACTGCTGTAACAACTAACCAATGCAATAAATACTATGGAACTAAGACACTAGTAGCAGAGTGAATAAAACAGATAATGCGCTCATTAGTGGTATATAAATGTTAAGTGATATTGTGAACAAATTAATATACAACCTTAATAGGGAGGTTTTATGCTGCAGTTTCTGGGGGATGGCTCAGCTGTCCAACTAATACAGAAAAAAGAAAAAAACAGCGCAAAAAAACCTCATGGTGTAGTATTTAAAGAATATTTATAGAATAAAAAAGGTGATTATTGCACGTACATCAGGATAAAGCATATAACAACAGGACATGTTTTGGACATGTTACCACTCTAGGAAACTGCTCCATGTAGGCTCACTGTCTCTCTGGATGGTCCTCTTGTCTTCAGTAACCGTCCCAGCAAGGGGTGCGTACCTCATTAGGAATTCACCCCACAGTGTGAGTCTCTGGTCTCCAGCGGGTCACTCGGCGGGAAGTTCAAACCTCTGTGAGGGATCTCCCGTCAGCTGTAATTGCAACAAGCGCTGTGTTCACACAGGCCGTTCCGGGTTGAGCCGCAGTCGTCCTGACGTCATCAGACGGCGTCCTTGTATCGCTCCCGCCTGCTCGCGGATGGTGTAAGCGGTGAAAGTCCAAAAACATGTGCAGGAAATATGCTATATGTATAGACCACAATGGGTATTGATAAGAATAAAGATGGAACGCGCCCTCTCCTACGCGTTTCGTAATCGATACTTCTTCAGGGAATAACGGAGGGGGTGTAAGGGGCGGTTCTTATACACATGAACCTCATCTGATTGGCCACAATAAATTGACAGATAATCCCCACCTGGGGAGCCAATATTGCACATCAAATCAGCGTCTATGCACAGCACAACATTAAATAAAATACACATCATTTAATTTTAATACACATTTTGTAGTAAATCAAAACTTCTAAAAAATAAAGAGACAAAAGTTAGTAACATATTAAAAACAATAGAAATATGAATACTATCGCTATCTCAGATTTAATGTTATGTGAATGAATATAATGGTTTAAAAGACAAAAGGGACTGGTTTTTAACACACAAATAGTGACTTTTGAGAGAAAGGAAAAGCCAGTAAAAATTATTTATTTAAAAATTTAAAGAATATATATATATATATATATATATGGGTTACATCAGTACTAAAAGGTAAAAAGGAGGAATTAAAAAAGAGACCAAACATCAATCTCTTCATTAAGACCTAGTGGAGATAGAGTTTGAAGTTTGTATATCCACAAGCTTTCTTGCTTGGACAATTTCTTATCTCTATCTCCACCACGTCTCCCTGCCTGAACAATTTGGATACCTATATACGTCATATAGGAAGGGTCTGAATTATGCTTAAGTTTAAAATGCCTGGATACGCTATGTTGCTCAAAGCCTATTTTGATGTTTCTAGCGTGTTCTAATATCCTGACTCTTAAAAATCTTTTTGTCCGCCCTACGTATTGGTATCCAGAGGGACACTGTAAAAGATATACCACATGTGTTGACTTGCAGGAAATGCAGTCTTTGACAGTAAAATTTTCTTTAGTAGTGTTAGATTGAAAAGTTTTTCTATTTTGATTTAACATTTTGCAGGCTTTGCATTTACCACAGCAATAGTTACCGTTGGGTTTACAGGGCATCCATGGAATCTCCAAAGGTGTTTGTATTTGAGATCCAATGTCGCTCGGTGCCAGATAATGTTTTAGAGTTTTTGCCCGACGGTAAATAAAGCTAGGTTTCTGGTTGAGGGAGGGACCTAGAATCGGGTCATTACATAAGATGTTCCAATTTTTATTAATTATTTTCTGAATACTAGTACTAACAGAGCTAAATTCTGTAATAAAGGGTACATTTAATTTCTCCTCATTTATTACTGTTTTTGTTTGTTTTTTCTGGACTAGTAAAGAATCCCTCTCCATTTTCTCAACTTTCTCTAGAGAACAGAGTAGCAAAGTCTTGTTATACCCACGCTCAATGAACCTTTCAAATAGAGCGGCAGATTGAGCTTCAAAGTCAGTTTGGAGGCTGCAATTCCGCTTCAAGCGCATGAACTGACTTAGGGGTATATTGTCAATCCATGATCTTTTATGATTACTGGATGACAATAAAAAGCTGTTCGCGTCCACCTTTTTGAAGAATGTTTTGGTGTTAACTGTTTCACCAACTCTAGATACCAAACTGAGGTCTAGAAAATCTATCTGGTTCACACTGGTCTCAGATGTAAATCTCAAATTCAGATTGTTATCATTCAGATAGATCTTAAAGAGTTCTAACGTGTCATCATCACCCTCCCAGACACACAAGACATCATCGATATATCTCTGCCATACAATAACCCTATCTCTAAACGGGTTATTATGCCATATAAAGTTATCTTCCCATACCCCCATGTATATGTTTGCATAACTGGGGGCAAAACGCGTCCCCATGGCTGTGCCACACACTTGTAAATAAAACTGATTCATAAATAGAAAATAGTTGTGTGACAAAATAAAGTTGATGGCTTCGATAATAAATTCACAATTTGAAGGGTGAAGATCTATATCTTTTGATAATGTCTCCTTAATTGCCCCAATCCCTTTATCATGGGGAATACATGTATAAAGGGATTGAACATCGAATGTTGCCCATCTGTACCCATCCTGCCATTTTATTGTTTTGACCAGATTTAAAACAGCAGTGGTATCTTTAATATAAGATGGGAGTACCTTCACATATTTCTGAAGAAAAAAATCTACGTACTGTGACAAATTCGATGTTAAAGAACCAATTCCGGAGATAATAGGTCTACCCGGTGGATCGATTGATGTCTTGTGTATCTTAGGAAGATGGTAATACACTGGTATAGTGGGGAATGCAATATTTAGAAATTGATACTCTGATTTGTTCAAAACTGTGGACGCAACAGCTTCATCAAGAAGGACCTGCAATTCTAGCACAAATTGTTTTGTAGGATCTGTGCTGAGTCTGGCATAGTACACCTGATCGTTCAATATGCGCATCGCCTCAGACTCATAGCTGACACGGTCTTGGATCACTACACCTCCACCTTTATCAGCCTGTCTTATTATCAGATCCTTTCTGTCTTGTAGCTCTTTCAAAGCTAAATGTTCCTGATAGCTAAGGTTATGTGGTATATCTGATGATTTAAATTTTTTTACCAATGATGTAAACTCATTATTTACTATATTAAAAAACGAATCAATAAAACTCCCTTTGCTTTGGGCTGGGTAAAATTTGGAAGGTGCTCTAAAATTGCTATGTTGGCATAAGTTAGTAGGGTCTTCTTCATCAGGGCCAGGATTCTCAGAAATAATAGTTGGATCTATTCCTACTTCTTTTTTGAGGAAATGCCTTTTCAGTGTCAGATTCCTAGTGAACCTATGTAGGTCTGAAAATAACTGGAACCCGTTGGGACCACTTGATTGAGAGAATTTAAGACCCTTACTTAATACCAACTTTTGGCATAATGATAATTCGACCTTGGATAAATTAAAAATACCTTTAAAAGATTCGTTTAGTTCGATTCCCTTCTTTGTTTTGGTCTTACACCCTCCTCTTGTACCTCTTCTGGTGAGTGGTGTCTTTTCTGTGACCTGGGAGTCTCTAAAATTCTTTTCTCTTTCTCTCTTGTCAGGCTCCCTTTCTCTTTTGGGCCCAAGTATCTTAACTTGAGTTCCTACAGAAAAAGGGATTTTTTGGGAGATTCTTTTTCAGAGTCTTTTCTAGGGGGCGTATTGGCCCTCCAGTTTTGTTTTTCTCTATAGTGTGTATCTTTACTATATGTTTCCTTACTAACATGCTCTGATTTAGTATTTGAACTGTCTCTCCTTTTATTATAACTTTTATATTGTCTATCTTGTGGTTTTTTTTGATAGTTTTTATGTGGTTTACGGTTTTCTCTAGGTTGTTCCTTATGGGCTCTTTCCCCTTCAAAATGAAGGCTATTCTCTCTTTTTTTCTTCTGGTGCGATGCACCTTGAAATTTATGGGGATTTTGACTATTAGAAATAAAGCCCTTTTCTCTCTCAGATTTGTTCCAGTCCTTTTGTCTACCATTATCATAGTCGTGTTTGTCACGATAAAATTTCTTTTGTTTATTCAACATAATTTCCTCCGTTGTAGACTCTAGTGTCATTTTTAGGTCGCATTCCAATTTGGAACAGTCAGTGTTTAACACTAAGGGTTCCAAAATAGAGATCATTTTACCAATTTCCTTTTCTAGGGTAGCTATTGATCTACTACGTTCATAGATAATCAGCCTCATCAATTCTCTTGAACATTCCTCCTGAATCCTATCCCATTCTTTCATGAACTGATTGTTCTCTCTTCCAAAAGTGGGATTCTTTTGGAAGCGCAACCCGCGGGGTACTCTCCCGCAATCCAGATATCTCTGTATGGTGTTGCGTTCTAACCATTGTTTAGTTTCAGTTAGTAGTAAATGTTCTAGTTTTTTAAAATGGGCTTCAACAGGAATGTCAATTGCAAAATCGTCCTCGAAAACATTAGATTCATCTCTGAACATAGAATCAAATAAAGCTGCCCTTTTCTCCCTACAGCTTGATAGGGACCAAGCCATGATGATAGAGTGCAATATTTAAACCACAAATAGTGAATACTAATTATATCAGTGATGTGGATTAAACACAATGTAAAATAAAAAACACAAATAAACCAATTATGTGCAGCAAAAGTGAGCAAGCAAAGACAAAGTGAATAAAACAATATAATGCGCTCATTAGTGGTATATAAATGTTAAGTGATATTGTGAACAAATTAATATACAACCTTAATAGGGAGGTTTTATGCTGCCGTTTCTGGGGGATGGCTCAGCTGTCCAACTAATACAGAAAAAAGAAAAAAACAGCGCAAAAAAACCTCATGGTGTAGTATTTAAAGAATATTTATAGAATAAAAAAGGTGATTATTGCACGTACATCAGGATAAAGCATATAACAACAGGACATGTTTTGGACATGTTACCACTCTAGGAAACTGCTCCGTGTAGGCTCACTGTCTCTCTGGATGGTCCTCTTGTCTTCAGTAACCGTCCCAGCAAGGGGTGCGTACCTCATTAGGAATTCACCCCACAGTGTGAGTCTCTGGTCTCCAGCGGGTCACTCGGCGGGAAGTTCAAACCTCTGTGAGGGATCTCCCGTCAGCTGTGATTGCAACAAGCGCTGTGTTCACACAGGCCGTTCCGGGTTGAGCCGCAGTCGTCCTGACGTCATCAGACGGCGTCCTTGTATCGCTCCCGCCTGCTCGCGGATGGTGTAAGCGGTGAAAGTCCAAAAACATGTACAGGAAATATGCTATATGTATAGACCACAATGGGTATTGATAAGAATAAAGATGGAACGCGCCCTCTCCTACGCGTTTCGTAATCGATACTTCTTCAGGGAATAACGGAGGGGGTGTAAGGGGCGGTTCTTATACACATGAACCTCATCTGATTGGCCACAATAAATTGACAGATAATCCCCACCTGGGGAGCCAATATTGCACATCAAATCAGGGTCTATGCACAGCACAACATTAAATAAAATACACATCATTTAATTTTAATACACATTTTGTAGTAAATCAAAACTTCTAAAAAATAAAGAGACAAAAGTTAGTAACATATTAAAAACAATACAAATATGAATACTATCGCTATCTCAGATTTAATGTTATTTTTTACTGGCTTTTCCTTTCTCTCAAAAGTCACTATTTGTGTGTTAAAAACCAGTCCCTTTTGTCTTTTAAACCATTATATTCATTCACATAACATTAAATCTGAGATAGCGATAGTATTCATATTTGTATTGTTTTTAATATGTTACTAACTTTTGTCTCTTTATTTTTTAGAAGTTTTGATTTACTACAAAATGTGTATTAAAATTAAATGATGTGTATTTTATTTAATGTTGTGCTGTGCATAGACCCTGATTTGATGTGCAATATTGGCTCCCCAGGTGGGGATTATCTGTCAATTTATTGTGGCCAATCAGATGAGGTTCATGTGTATAAGAACCGCCCCTTACACCCCCTCCGTTATTCCCTGAAGAAGTATCGATTACGAAACGCGTAGGAGAGGGCGCGTTCCATCTTTATTCTTATCAATACCCATTGTGGTCTATACATATAGCATATTTCCTGCACATGTTTTTGGACTTTCACCGCTTACACCATCCGCGAGCAGGCGGGAGCGATACAAGGACGCCGTCTGATGACGTCAGGACGACTGTGGCTCAACCCGGAACGGCCTGTGTGAACACAGCGCTTGTTGCAATTACAGCTGACGGGAGATCCCTCACAGAGGTTTGAACTTCCCGCCGAGTGACCCGCTGGAGACCAGAGACTCACACTGTGGGGTGAATTCCTAATGAGGTACGCACCCCTTGCTGGGACGGTTACTGAAGACAAGAGGACCATCCAGAGAGACAGTGAGCCCACACGGAGCAGTTTCCTAGAGTGGTAACATGTCCAAAACATGTCCTGTTGTTATATGCTTTATCCTGATGTACGTGCAATAATCACCTTTTTTATTCTATAAATATTCTTTAAATACTACACCATGAGGTTTTTTTGCGCTGTTTTTTTCTTTTTTCTGTACTAGTAGCAGACCAGATCTCACTTAGGCACGTTATATAGTGCCGGGTGCGTGCTGCGACGTGCGCGCGGATTTCTATAGAAGGGCCGCGCACGGCAAGGAGAGGGGAGCCGACACAGCGGCGAAGATGAAGAAATTCATCTTTTCGCGCCGCTGCCTGCGCTCGTGTGATTGCGTGTGATTGCAGAAGTTAAAAAAAATTATTTATTAAAGTTTTTTTTTTCTATCTAGGACTTACATTCACTCAGACAACCCATGCACACGCATATACTCAGGAAAAGAAGGGATCCAGCGCTCCACGGATTTTGAATAAGAAAATGTATTGTGCCACACAACGTTTCGATCTTATGGTCTTTATCAAGTGACTAGGCATACATAAGTAAGGATCTACCTAGTATATATATCCTTAACCATTACCAATAAACAGGTGAATAACATGTGAACATTACCCCCAGCTGACCCCACTTGGCAGAGATACCAACGCCAGTTAAATTTACTAAAAATTGGAGTAAATCAGAGATATCATACCTACATGTATTAATCACATACAAAGAACATGAACTACATACAGATCTGTTCAGAAAACCTACGGATAGAAATTCTACACTACATGGGTCTAGTTTTCATCCAGACCCACTGAAACGAATGCTACCCTATGCACAAAAAATAAGGGCGGGAAAAATAGTTGACAGACCCTCACACCTGGTCAGAACCCTAAACGAGATAAAAACAAGGTTTATTGAAAGAGGGCATAAGGCATCAATAGTGGAAAAATCATTAGAAAAAGAACCACTAGAGAATATAAGACCAGTTGGAAATGAAGAAGAACAAATGACCTTTGTCAGCAAATACACAACCGCAAGTAGATTTGTAAAACAAACTATATAAAAACATTGGAAAATTCTGCAAGCAGATCTGATATTAGGTCAAATATGTAAAGAAACACCTAGATTTGCCTATCAAAGAGGAGAAAATATCAAGGATATTCTTATTAAAGCAGACAGACAAGAACATTACGTGGGTACACATTTTCTTAGTGCACCTAAACCAGGCTGTTTTAAGTGTTTCAATTGCTCGATATGCAATAGCCTAATGACAGGCGATGTATTTTGTCACCCGAGAAGCGGTGCAAAATTCAAAATCAATAAACGCATCACCTGTACTACCACTCAGGTTGTATATATTATCAAATGCCCTTGTGGTCTTTTATATGTGGGTAAAACCAGTAGGAGTCTTAAAACCAGATTCATTGAACACAAAAGCAGAATCAATAATAAATCAGAGAATACTGTCTTTATTGATCATTGCATAGAGCACAAACACCCAGTTTCTTCCCTTCGTTTAATGGGGATAGAACACATAAAAAGAAAAGCCACAGGCATTGATATAAATACATCTTTATTACAGCGCGAGTCATACTGGACATACACTTTAGATACAGTATATCCAAAAGGGCTTAATGATTATATATCATTTAACTGTTTTCTTAATAGGAGATAAAACGTTTCTTAGGTGGCATGGCTGCTGTTGGTGGAAAGCCTTTAATGTGAGTAAGTAACAGAATAGATTGGCAAGCACCCCCCAAAAAAAGTTTTTATTAAATGTTCTGTGTTTTTTGCACTTACACTTTTTTGTCACTTGTTTACACTATAAGTTGCCACCCCTGATCACATACGTTTATTTGTTCCATGTAAAGAATAAGGACAGACATTATCCTGACACTCATGGAAAAATGCCCATTATATACAGGACTTTAACCATAACAACGATTGCAGCAAGATGACCATGATGACTGATGATACAGAAGCATTTCCCAAAACCAGAGCGCAGCAAGAGGAAAGAAGTGTGAGTCTGGAGATGACGAAACACCACCCACAGGATGATGAGAAGGGGAGAGTTAATCAGACCGTGTGGACAGACGTCAGACCTGGCCGACGGAGAGAGGGAGACGACGCTGGAACGCAAGCACGGACTGCGCATGCGCAAAAGAGCACGATGACATCACTGGAACGCAAAACCGGAAGAGGATCAAAAAAACGGAAGTAGACTTTCACGAATTGTTTGGGCACTGTATGGACACAGTACTGATCAGGGGAGGCGAATTGGGGTCAGCTGGGGGTAATGTTCACGTTATTCACCTGTTTATTGGTAATGGTTAAGGATATATATACTAGGTAGATCCTTACTTATGTATGCCTAGTCACTTGATAAAGACCATAAGGTCGAAACGTTGTGTGGCACAATAAATTTTCTTATTCAAAATCCGTGGAGCGCTGGATCCCTTCTTTTCCTCAGTGTACTTTGGATTTTATGGCAGGTACTTCCTTGAACCAGCAGCACCGGTAAATTGTATGCATTTTTTCTATTTGTGGAGTGCAGCCTTATCCCCTCTTACAGCACACATATACTCATGCATACATACACAGATATACCTTACCTGCAGCTCCCGGCACTATATACAGGAAAAGCATGCGGCACGTGCACGCGCGTTCGCATAGGAACGCACGGCCGCATCCTCTATATAACAGGCCTTAGGGTGTGGGTAAAGGGGCTACAAATGGAGGCGAGGCTAAGATTAATTATCACAGGACAGGTTTACCAGCAGAAGAAACCATAGAAAGAAAGCACAGTTTCAGTCCCAGTGCTAAAGGATGAGAGGGGGACGAGTGTGGCGTCAAGGGAATTTTCATCTACCAAAAACAGCAGCCTGCACGGCCCTAAAGGATGTTTTGGTTGGGACAATACCCTACCCGGTCCTGTTATGTCACCCTGCGGGCTGACACATAGGGCGTCTGGAGGGGGTGTCTAGTTGCCGCAGGCCAGGAGCCCCTGAAGGAGACTAGGGTGTGAGGATTCAGATGGGGTAGCCTAAGAGTATTGATAAGTATAGTCCGGGGGAGGCGGGACCTTGATTGCAGGTTAGGGTTGGCCAGAACCTCAGTTTGAGGAGTTACCACCTTAGTAGTAGCAAGTTTCAAGTACAAAATATCGCAGAGAACGGGACTGTTTGTCAGAAAGTTTAATGTTCTTAACGGGGGTTTTGCCTGCCAGGGGAATGCTTCCCTAGAGAAAATACCTACAGCAGTGTGTGATTAGAAAATGGCGGTTCCAGAGAATTGGGAGCTGCATTGCAATGGAATGTATTACCCAAAATGGTGGTTCCCGCTGAGACCAGGGAAGCTTTGGCTTCTTTTTCAAGAGAATATATAAGTATTTTACTGTGTATTTCTGTCATGTTGGATGTAGCATTGGGCTTCTCTGTCGTCTGTTGTATACGGAATGCCACGCTCAATAGCACTCCTTTTTGACACTTATGTACATATATATATATATATATTGTGGGGGCGCAGGGGTTCCCAAAAAAGAGCTTGCTGGGGTTTTGTGTTCTGTTAACCTATTCTCAGCTGTTGGAGGTTGGTGGCTCCTCCTTCCCAGGATTTAAGCCCGCCCCTCCCCACTTCCCAAGTTAGTAGGTCCTTTCATTCTGCTGGATATAGATCCAATGTGGTCTTTCTCCCTCCTAATAGAGGTAAATGAGAATTTTAATACTAATAGAGGTATATTAGTATTTTATCTGGTAGTGTTAGGACTTGCGAACGGGAGTCTGCCTTGTCGTGGCTCGCAAGCTTACAACGCTTTGGCCAAAGGGTTAAACTAAATGACCCTTTTTCAAGAGTGTGACAGGGTAAATAAAAGCCACCAGTTATATGCCTGGAAAACCTATGTCTAGTCTGCAGTGCAGCTCTGACTAGGTTAAACTTCAGCTGTGAACCTCAGGACAATTAGTTGGATCCCAGCTGCCTAATCAAGGTGTGTTAAAACCCAGGCTGTAGACACATGGAGTTTGCTGTTGATGAGAGAGGAGTAAGCTGCTAAAGTGATTCCTGAAAACAAGGTCTGAGTAGCAAAGTAGTGAAACTGTGAACTGTCTGTCCCCTGCATAGAAAAAGGGTAGCTACACTGGCGACACACTTTATTCGAGCTTGGCTAGTCCCACGAATTCAGGTATACCCGGGTGTATTGAGGTTTGTGACTGTTTTCTGCCCGAGTGCATTGAGTTATTTTCCAAGCAGGGATTGAAGCATTTTATTCCCGCTGGCTGCAATACTGCACAGTATATATATATATACTGCATTACAATTCATGAATTTATGCCATCTGGTAGACACGCGAAGCATTGCAGCCTATTAAATCCTAATCATTATCATTTAACAGATCAGCCGCCCATCAACCAGGCATGAACCCAGGCTGGGAAGGCAAATGCAACGGGGCTTGTCAGAGGTGAGGAGTGGCGCATTCCAGGTATCTGCCAGGTACATACCGGGTATTTGCTCGAATAAAGTGTGTCGGTGCAGTACATATATATAAACTGTCTGCTAAAGAGAAACTGTTTTGTTCGGTTTGCTGAAGGAAAAGCCATTTTCGTTTGTTGCTGAAAAAGAGCTATTTTTGTTTTGTGTGCTGTATTTTTTTCAAGGCAAAATAAAACAGCCTTGTTAAGAAACCCACGTGTGTAGTTGCATGTACCCTGCAACAAAGAGAATATATAAGTATTTTACTGTGTATTTCTGTCATGTTGGATGTAGCATTGGGCTTCTCTGTCGTCTGTTACACGTATACATATGCCACGCTCAATAGCACTCCTTTTTTATATATATAAAACAGTTCATAAACCATTGATAATGTTTGGTGGCATTGCCGGCAGATCCCTGTAAGGAATCCGCTCCGCGGTTTACTGGTTGCCTTACCTTGCAGACCGGTGCAGTTCTGGAACAGCTCTCCTGATGTTTGCTGCAGCCTGGATTCACTCACCAAAGCTATACACACTCCCTCTGGTATCTACTGCAGCTGTGCAGCCTATCACTGCAACCTAGACTTGCATTCACTCATTGGAGCAGTACCTTCACACCCCCGCTGGGGATTGGCCCGCTGGCCTTTAAGTACTGCTTTCCCACAATGCTCCTTGCCGAGCATAGTCCTTACTGGATGTCACTATCGTTCTGCCACAAGCCCTCGCTTGTACTCCTATGCTGATACCAGGTTCCGCCCTGCGTCCTTCAGCTTCCTTCAAGCCGCTTGTTCTCCTATGCTGATACCAGGTTCCGCCCTGCGTCCTTCAGCTCCCTTCAAGCTCGCTTGTTCTCCTATGCTGATACGGAGGTTCCGCCCTGCGTCCTTCAGCTTCCTTCAAGCTCCCGCTTGTTCTCCTGTGCTGAAGCGGATGTTTCGTCCCTGCGTCCTTCAGCCTCCTGGATTCCTGCACTGACGCGGATGTTTCGTCCCTGCGTCCTTCAGCCTCCTGGATTCCTGCACTGACGCGGATGTTTCGTCCCTGCGTCCTTCAGCCTCCTGGATTCCTGCACTGAAGCGGAGGTTTCGCCCTGCATCCTTCAGTCTCCTGGATTCCTGATCTGAAGCGGAGGTTTCCCTGTGTATCTCCAGCTTCCTGGTTCCTGGGGCCTACTCTTTCCCTAATCTAGAGAGGCCGTGTCCTGGTTCCTGCGCTGAAACAGAGGATTCCCCAGTCCGCTCAGGACTCTTGCGCTGTGCACTGGTTTACCCGTGCAGCTAGGCGGTGTGCTACGCTGGTCTGCGTACCATCTCCTGTGACCAGCACCATGGGCCATGGTCGCCGCACGCGCAGAGGCCAACCCCGCTCCTAAGCTGAAGCGGGGCTCTCCTGACTACATGTTGCCGAACTATTGCTTGAACAATGTTTATCCTGATGTCTCCTGTCCTGACCCTGGCTTGTACAACGACGATGCTGTCTTCTCCTATCCTGATCCTGCGATATATGACAACGAACTGCGCAATCCGGATCAGCCTGCGCGGTCTAAGGTCGGTGCTTTTACAACCCCACCTCAGCCTCGCGGTCCGACTCTGGTTTGTGGCGAGCACAACCGTGACAGTATGCTCGGCCGCACAAACTCGGACCCCGCTGAGGTGTGGGTTGGTAAGTTTTTTCCTAAAAACCTGTCCCGGTCTGTAGACCAGTCCCAGTTTGAGAATGATTATTTGTGCGATATAATACCCCTGATGGAAGATCCGTTTATGTCGGAGGGCTTAACTCCCTTGCAAAAGAAATGCCGTAATGATCTGGTTTGTAAGGCTTACTGCCTCAGAGACTTAAAACAGTATCTGGCCAGTGTTCTGGCCAGTGAAAACAGTGTTTTCTCCCCTGATTCCCCTTTATCTGGGGATAAGGTGAGTCCTGTGGAACTGGTCAACGCCTGTAGTACACTCAATGCCCTGGCTTTATCATTGGACATTCCTTTAGTACTCCCGGACTCTTCCGTCATGGTGGCTCTCGCTCACGACACGCTGCATGTACTTTCCGTGGTATTGGATGATTGCTTGTTAAAACAGGATCGTCCCCTGGCCGCTAACGCCGTCCACTGGCGGTTTTTCTCTGCTGCCAGTCCTGTCGCTAAACCGGGGGACGTATCTCCCTCTCCGGGAGATGACCAAACGAACCCATTAGCAATATCTCCTAACGTAGTAACTGCCACAGTCCCTAGCTCTGATTGTATGCCCGGGTTCCCTGACACCAATGATATGTCTACGTTAACCCCTGCCGATCAGTCCTGTGAGGTTCCCCTAGAGGATACATATGTTTCACTAACTAACACTAAGGTTCTAGTATCAGAGAATAAGTCCCTTAGTCCCCCTATTTCTAGCTCTGAATCCCTCTCTTTAGGTCTTGAGGGTTTTCCAGCTTTAACCTCTGCTAGGCAGTCCTGTGTGCTTTCCCCTTCAGAGAAAGAATCCCTAAGTTCTGTTCCCAGGGTCATTTCTGTATTAACCCCGGAGGGGCAGCTCTCTGAGTCTCCTTTGATAATTCCCTGTTCTCTGCCAGCCATGGTCACGCCCCTAGCTCCAGAGGAGAGATTCCTGGTCTCTCCTAATACAGAGAGAAGATTACCTATGTTTTACTCTCAGGCATTGTCTGCATTAACCCCTGTAAATTCTTGCTGCCTCCAAGTTAATGCCTTCGTTTTTGCCTCAGAGAATGAGTCCACAAGTCAGACAGCAGAGGTTGCATCGAGGGATTCCCATAACCGTACGGAGTCCTTAGATATTCTTTGCTATAAATCCCCTGCTTCAGCTCAAGTTTCCGCAGTTTCGCCTCCGGAGACTTCGGCTAAAGTTCTGGTTCCTGATAAATGTAGTCAGGAGTCAGGTTTTTCCCTAAGCTTGGTCGCAGAGTTCCTTCTCCCGGGTATTTCACTGAACCAGCCTGTCGCCCACATAGCGGTGATCCCTGCTTCAGCGCATAGTTCCCACATTATGGAGTCTGCAGTAATTTCTGGTTTTCCAGACATTCCTTACCAAATATCTACTTCAGAGACCAGTACAGTTATGATTAATCCTTGTGTACTGTCTCAGTTCTCCTCCTCTTTAAGCTTAGGGTTAAAAGCATACAGTAGTCTGTATGTCCCTCCTG
This sequence comes from Ascaphus truei, assembly GCF_040206685.1. Lineage (NCBI taxonomy): Eukaryota > Metazoa > Chordata > Amphibia > Anura > Ascaphidae > Ascaphus > Ascaphus truei. The sequence continues at coordinate 32,436,178 of NC_134493.1, read as the reverse complement.
GGGTTCATATAGTGTTCCCAGAAATGTTTGCCGACGCACGGTTTTCTCCCAAAAGTGACGCTTTTTCATATAGATTAGTAAAAAGTCTGCACACTGTTTCCCTTTTCGCTGAATTGTGTCTTACTAGTTTTGAGACTCTGAGAGGTAATGATTCTCCTTCTGATTCTGAAGCTCTTCCTACAATGAGTATCCTGACTTTGGGTCCCCCTGATTTCTCTGTCCAGGCTAATTCTCCAGGGATCAGCATATCTGTGGTCACTCCCTTAGTACTGTCTGAGGTCACCATGCATATATTACAAGTCTTGGGGTTTAAATCTGAGCTATTTAGCTGTCCTGCCTTTGCTGAAACCCAGTCCCTCAGTACTGTGTCTAAATATGCCCCAGCAAACATGGGGTTACTCTGGGAAGAAATTAAAGCTCCTGTCTTAAAGGGTATTTTTTCTCACATGTCCAGCAAATCTAGAACCTCAGTAATTGTTTCTAAGTCACTTATCAATACATCTGATTTTTTCTCTAATCAAACCCAGATACCCTCACTATCGGTTAGGAGTCCTGTGATCAGAGATTTTTCACTAGAAAACACACCTATTCATGTTTTTGTCAGGTTAGGTACCCCTGTGGTTAGGGCCATTGCAGTTTCGGAAAAGACTCCTTGTACTCCTCAGGTCCCTGTCACTGAGGTACAGACTTCAGCTTCTGATGTTAGCTTCCCTCCCACCACTACCCTGGCTCTGCCTTTTTCTCAAGCTACTGATATGAAAATTCCAAGGTCTATTCCTGATTCACTGACAATACTATCTCCCACTGAGGATTTCCCAGTATTGGAGAGCTCTACTGTTGTTTGCTTCCCTGCTCCTGCTAAACCATGGTTTTGTCCCTCGGAATTTTCGGTTGCCCCTGTTATTTCCTCTCAGTTGGAAATACTCTGTTCATATCCCAAGATTTCGGTCCCTATGCCTGGTTTACTGCTTGCCTTGTCACCTTCTATACCAATACCGGGAGATGCTTCCAACCAGCCTATACCCTTACTAACCATTACCTGGGAGCCTTTTAGAGGAAAAATTCCTCGCAAATTCCAACATGCAGTGGTCAGCCAAGACTTTTTCTGTTACAAAGTTTCTCCTGGTGTATTCGATCAACTATCAGGGCCGCTGATCCTAGATTCCGGTTCCTTTATTAAAGACTGGGCTTTCAGTGGGGGTTCTTCTGCCGTTTCTGCTCTGGAACTCTCTGGTTCTTCACAGCCCTGGATTTCCAAGACATTTTGCGAGGCGAGCCATGTACCAAAGATGTTTCTTCCATCAATCTCATATCCTAGAACTGTACTCACCAAAGAACTGCTCGTTTACGGATGCCCTTTCCACCTAAAGAATTTTAGGAACAACTCAATGTCCCCAAGACCCATGGATGGTCCTGTCTGGCCGCAGTTCTCACCGGGGGGTGGGGGTACACTAAGGACTAACCACGAGTCTCTGGACCACGACTCTAACCCCAATCCTAGACGGTTCAGCAACAATTCCCGGTCCTCCAACTCTATGAGTGCTCATGTTCGCCCGGAGGTCTCGCGTGAAGGGGGGGGTACTGTAAGGAATCCGCTCCGCGGTTTACTGGTTGCCTTACCTTGCAGACCGGTGCAGTTCTGGAACAGCTCTCCTGATGTTTGCTGCAGCCTGGATTCACTCACCAAAGCTATACACACTCCCTCTGGTATCTACTGCAGCTGTGCAGCCTATCACTGCAACCTAGACTTGCATTCACTCATTGGAGCAGTACCTTCACACCCCCGCTGGGGATTGGCCCGCTGGCCTTTAAGTACTGCTTTCCCACAATGCTCCTTGCCGAGCATAGTCCTTACTGGATGTCACTATCGTTCTGCCACAAGCCCCCCCACTCCCCTTTCCCCCCCCCACTCCCCTTTCCCCCCCCCACTCCCCTTTCCCCCCCCACTCCCCTTCCCCCCCCACTCCCCTTTCCCCCCCCCACTCCCCTTTCCCCCCCCACTCCCCTTTCCCCCCGCTCCCCTTTCCCCCCCCGCTCCCCTTTCCCCCCCACTCCCCTTTCCCCCCCCCACTCCCCTCCCCCCCCGCTCCCCTTTCCCCCCGCTCCCCTTTCCCCCCGCTCCCCTTTCCCCCCCGCTCCCCTTTCCCCCCGCTCCCCTTTCCCCCCCTCCGCTCCCCTTTCCCCCCCCGCTCCCCTTTCCCCCCCCCTCCGCTCCCCTTTCCCCCCCCCCTCCGCTCCCCTTTCCCCCCCCTCCGCTCCCCTTTCCCCCCCCCCTCCGCTCCCCTTTCCCACCGCCCTCCGCTCCCCCTTTCCCACCGCCCTCCGCTCCCCTTTCCCACCGCCCTCCGCTCCCCTTTCCCCCCGCCCTCCGCTCCCCTTTTCCCCCCGCCCTCCGCTCCCCTTTTCCCCCCGCCCTCCGCTCCCCTTTTCTCCCCGCCCTCCGCTCCCCTTTTCCCCCCACCCTCCGCTCCCCTTTCCCCCCGCCCTCCGCTCCCCTTTTCCCCCCGCCCTCCGCTCCCCTTTTCCCCCCGCCCTCCGCTCCCCTTTTCCCCCCGCCCTCCGCTCCCCTTTTACCCCCGCCCTCCGCTCCCCTTTTACCCCCTCCGCCCCCCTTTTACCCCCCCGCTCCCCTTTTACCCCCCCCGCTCCTCTTTACCCCCCGCCCTCTGCTCCCCTTTTACCCCCCGCCCTCCGCTCCCCTTTTCCCCCCGCCCTCCGCCCTCCTTTTACCCCCTCCGCCCCCCTTTTACCTCCCCGCTCCCCTTTTACCCCCCCCGCTCCCCTTTTACCCCCCGCTCCCCTTTTACCCCCCTTGCTCCCCTTTTACCCCCCTTCCCCCTCTCCTCCTCCCCTTCCCCCCTCCTCCTCCCCTTCCCCCCTCCTCCTCCCCTTCCCCCCTCCTCCTTCCCTTCTCCCCCTCCTCCTCCCCTTCCCCCCTCCTCCTCCCCTTCCCCCCCCTTCCCCTCCCCCCTCCTCCCCTTTCCCTCCCCCCTCCTCTCCTTTCCCCTCCTTGCTCCAGGATTGGACAATCTCGTTCACCAGGGGGAGGAGCTGGGTGTGCCAAAAAGGAACAAATAGGATGTGAGGAGCCAGATGCACGTGTACTTATACAAGCTACAGACGTGTATGCAGAGCTGCCTTACCTAATACACTATGGAAGAAATTGGCCACGTTTATGAGCTTATCGGAGGAGTCCTAGTGATCAAGGACAAAGACGGAACTCTCTTGCTGGGAGTTTGCCCTCTATGCAACCATCTGGGTGGAGAACTCCAGGAGATAGGTAGTTTCCTAATCTGTCGTGTGCCCTACTTGCGGCCTAAACCAGAGGAGGTTCGTTGGCCTAATCCCAGTAGGAGTACTGAGGAGCTGCGTATGCTTTACACCATGGTGCGTAAGCTGTCGGTGCTGACTCAGGGATCTGCCGGCAATGCCACCAAACATTATCAATGGTTTATGAACTGTTTTATCCTGACCTGCAAATTGTAGCGGATTACCCAGAGACAGACTTTACCATGGAGCTACACTCGGTGCGCCACGTGGGGCGGAAAGAAAGTTCCCTTCTGGTCCCTACAGCCTGGGTGAGTGCCTTCCGGAACATGTCCACTGCCACCCCGACACCGGAGCTGTGCTCTACCGTGTCCACCGTGACGCCACTGTCAAGCAGTCAACCATCAAAGCTCCGCGGAGAAGCACCACCTGCGTACTGTGAGGTGTGGTCTGCTGCCACTCCGGTAAGCAGCTTTGAGCGGGAGAACCCTACGGAGGTGGCCACCATTGATGAATCGGAGGACGAGACTGATGACGTCTATGAGGTACCTGCCGAGACTCCCTCCATTCGTGCAGAGACCTTCCACGTACCCGAGTCTGATGTCGAGCTGCAGGTTCCGGTGATCGTTATGAGTGACCTGCGAGAGATCCAGGATGGCTGGGGCTGCTGGAGCAATTCCCCAGGGAAGTGTCTGCCAACACCACCCCAGATGGCATCAAAGCAATACCGATTGCAGCTCCAACACCGGGAGAAGAGAAGGCCAAAAAGCTGGCCGGACGGGCTTACCAGCTGCTGCTACCTCTCCGGTGAGTGACTGGCCTTCTGTAGACCCCTTCTTCCTTCATTGCAGGGAGCGGAAGGAAGAAAAGGACTCTCTCGACTCTGCAACCATGGCAGAAGCACGATTTCTAAAGGCTAGAGGCCGCGGTCAATTAAGCCTAGCCGGGACTGTGGACATGTCTATCGCTCCTTTTGGGGAGACTCCCAAAAGTTTTCTCTTGGCCACTTTGCCCCAATCTGCCCCAATCTGCCCGACAGCCCATACCGACCCAAGTCCTAGCAATAAACCCCTAACCCCTCGGCCCTTGTCCCCGGTGAGTCCCATGGCTCCAAGTAGTAACGTGAACTGTAATAACATGCCTGGACTATCTGTGGTGAAGGCCTTGCCTTGGGGGGATCAGGTGGAACAAGGTGATGTGTCTCTGTTAGATCCAGTATCTGTGAGGACAGATAAGGATAGCATGTCAGGGTCAGTGCTCAGTATATCTCTAGTTAAGGAAGAGAGTATAGAAACACCTTTATGGAAAGGATCACTATTTTGGGTGTTACCCGGTACAGTCAGAGAGAAGGGTCTCATGAAATTCAGCAGGGCTGAGAGAGTTCTAGTACAAAGGTTCCGCAAGATGGGTTTGAGTTTCCATATCTTCCAGAGAACCTCATGAGGAGTGCAGAAGAACACAGGATGGCGTGGGTGATGGAAGCTATATTAGAGCACTTAGTTAACACTACCAGAGGCTCCAAGTCTTGTGAATTTCATAGGGCAAAACACCTACTCAAACTGTGGGTCGTGGGCTGCAACATCCACCCAGATAGAGTAGAATATATCTCTGAGTCTGGAAGAAGGCGGTGTTATTCCGTAAAGGTAACTGATAGACAGGGCAATATAGTCAAGAAGCCCGATCCGGCCCACTACTACTGAGGTAGGCCAAGTACCACTCACATTAGATCCAGGTTCCAGCTGGAGATGGATATCTGTATGGTACTATTGTGTTAAAATGTATTAAATGTAAACACATGTAATGCAAGGTTGTTGGTACAGTATGCTGATGTTGCGCATGCTGTATTCCCAAGAGGAGACGTTGGAATTTCACAAGGGGGAGATTGTAGCCTAGCCTCCAGCCGCTACCTATTTCCCTGGGCCCTACCAGTGTAAGTCTGTTAGGTACAGGCAGTGTATGGGTTAATTCCTCCAGAAGACCTAGTGTGCTATTGCCCGTCACGTGCACGCGCTCATGGTGGCAGCGTCGCTACGTGCACGCTTGCGTGCGCACGCCCGGGACTCTTCTATGCTTGTATATTGAAGGTAGCATAGTACTGGCAGCAATGTAGCGTGTCAACGCTGCTGCAGTTTAGTGAGACAAGTAAATTTGTCTTTTCAGGCTGCAGTCGCGTGAAGTCAGCATCACGTGAGCTGGTTCAGCCAATGAGAACGAACCAGCTTCGTGACGCGACCGTGACGTGTTCGCCGCGCCCCCCCCCCCCCCCATCGCCTCCGATCGCCTTCCCTATCTCCTGCAGCCAAGAGCACAGATCGCTGGGGCTGCAGGAGTGCGCACGGTCGCGACGCCGGAACAATCATACGCAGAGCAATGAAGGCGCGATTTTTCAAAAGACTTTTGAAATGTATATTGCCACGTGAGTGGTTCAGCCAATGAGGGCGGAGCGCTCACGTGACGTCATGGCCACGCCTGCAGTGCAGGTCTCGCTCGAGTGACGTCACATGGTCGTGCGCACAGCCGGAGCAATTATAATCGAGGCCTAACAAGTATATCCTCAGCAGCAAACCTTTTCAGACCTCACAGGTCTCTTCCTTAGTAGCACCGCTGTACCAGCTCTCCGCTGACGGATATGTGGAGAATAGCAAATACACAGCAACCAAGGCTAATATCTCTACTAGAACTTTTACCTATTTTATCCTCTGATATGTTTCTGTCTCTCACTTGGGTTCTCTTTGTGTTTGCAGGAACTGGTTCTCCTTCCTTTTTTTTTTAATGAGCAGCTGTTGCCAAATGTAAGATGTACTTTTTCTTGTTTCTTTTAGAAATGCCTGAGAAACCATTGCATGATGGGGGTTGTGTTCTTGTGTCACATGTGGTTCTTATAGACTACTTTTTTTTCTTAACTGTTTAAAAAAAAAATAATACAAAACTGTGAACTGAGAATATGGCTCAGTTGTGTGGCTATGTGCTCCACTGGCAATAAAACACAAATCACGCAGGGTTTCTCCCTGTCATACGTGTGGAGTTTTCTTTGTATAATATGAGTTCTGAGCCAAGATTGTTCTTTAAATTACTATCATTGTCCTGCTTTTTTTTTTTTTTTACTTTGCTGACAATGTTTGTACTTTCAGATTAGAAGCTGTTTATCAATGCCTCCCAGCAGCGAATTTTCTGCAAGAATTTAGGATCAGATTATGCCCCATGCTTGCAGCAATCGTTTTATTACTTGAGGATGAATTTTGCACCAGTTTTACACCCGCAAAACTTGCATAAATAATACCTATATGGCTAGGTTCACTCAGGTGATAGCCATTATCACCTGCTCACAACAATTCACCTGGATCTTCATTATCAAAGTTTCAGTAAAAGGTAATGAAGAGCATTGGTTTCCTTTTAACTGTACAATGCTGTTGGGCCGCGCATATAGTGACCGCAACGCGGCGTGACGTCACCGCTAGCAAAAGTTGTATTTTGCTTTGCGGCGGCGGCGCGGGCGACCAGGGCATTGATTGGTTCAGGGTCTGTCACAATTTTCCGGAAACCAATGCAACTAAAATTTCACAAGTTCGCCGAACCAGTGCTTAATTCTCTCATCTGTCCGGGTGGCGGTCGGCGTCTACTAGCATCTCCCGGCACCTTTTTCCTGCATATCTTCTTAATAAGGCAGCGCAGCGTCAAATGGCGCTGTGTTGCCATGCCAACAGGAACGCCACGTGACGTAACCGCATCACGTGACGCCCCATTGCTATGGCAAGGGGACGCTACGTGACGTCATGATGTTACGCGGCGTCACATTGTCATGGCAACTCGGCGCCATGTGACACCGCGCAGCCATATTGAGAAGATTTGCAGGGGGGAACATGCGATGCCGGAGCATGTTGGGAGACGCCTTGACATTGAGATGGCTTGACATTTAAATCACTGCCCCAAAGTAGCAAGCTGTAATTTACACTTATCACCACTTATACCAAGCAGGGTGACAAAGGCAAACCTTTAAGGCTGAGCTCAAACAGAAAGCTACCTTACTGCGTGTCTGCGCCTGTCTGCTGGGCGATGTGTGCTCATCCCCAGCACACAGAATGACACGATTAGAGGCGGGTGATTGGCTGGCGAAGTACACGTGACGCGGCTGCTGCTTGAATTTACAACTTGTGCAGCGGCGTCAACGCTGTACTTCGCTGACAGGGATCGTGTTCAGTTTGAAAACTCCCATAGAACACAGCGAGAGTGGCGAACGTGCGCGCGCGCACATCCGCATCGCTTTCTGTCTGAACGAGGCCTAAAACACAGCATGATGTGCAAAATAAGACTGCGTCCATAGACACTTCGCCCGTGCAGAGACGCGCAGAGGCTGAGGGAAAGCGGGTGCTTTCCCTGGCCATGGTACGCACACCGAGCTGGTTCGCACTCATTGGGCGAACCGCTCACGTGACCAGCCCATCGCGCCAAGAAATCAGTGTTAACTGATTTCTTGCGCAATGCGCACCCCCACCCGCTTCCGCACGTACGTCGTATAGACGCGATCACTGCCCTTAGGCAGCCTGATCGCTCAGCGTGCGGACGCGTCTGCGCGTTCGTCCATACCATGGACACAGCCTAATGTGAAAATATCAATTTGCAATTCTATCTACAAACCCATATTCTTTGGGATAATATATGTATGTCTATTTATATAGCGCCATCACAGCAGTAATACACAATATGTTAATATATAACACATAATGGGAATAAGCGCTTGAGACATAAAAGTAACATTAGGAAACAGGAGTCCCTACCCTGAAGAGCTTACAATCTAATGTCATGTTATTTGTATTGATCTAATTTCAGTTTGTAACCATTTTTGTAGGCTCTTTAATAACCCTATTGATTAACCCATGGGCTTACATGTTAACTGTGCATTTGTCACCATTATTTTGTATTTGATCATGGTTGGCGGTTAGATTTCAGTAAGAGCCAGGGGCTCGTTTTCCCGCACTTTTCCAACTCTCCAATCCGCTGTGACTTCAGTGCACCTCGACCAATAGGAACAGAGCCCCAGGGAAACAAAGGCATACGTCAGTCATGACGTCAGGCACACTATAAATATCAGGGTGGCGCGGGGTCGCAGACATAAAGACGTTACTCGATTCGTTATTCGGTTGGCAGCGCGCTCCCGGGAGTGATCGGTAAGTAACCCCCCAACCCCAGGTTTCGTACGTACGGTTTAAGTAGTCAGCGGATCCCCGGTACCGAGAGGAAGCGGATAGGTTCGGTAATGGCTCTCGGTTGCCGTGTATCACCGGGTAAAGACCGCCGGTTACGACTTAGTTATAAAAGGATGTGTTTTAAAAAAAAATGACGATTGGGGGGGGGGGGGGAGTTGGTGTTTCTGAGCCCCCCTTAGGATGGGGTGGGTGGTCAGAAAGAGACGGGAAGGTGTCTCTCCACCTCCCCGGATCTCTGCCGTCAGGGCGCCATGTTCTCTCGTCGCTCGGGGAGAATGGAGGGAAGAGACGGGACGTGTGCAAGAGCTGCCGTGTAATGGAGGCTGTGTGACCCTGTCCCCCCACGCCGCGGGGCATCCGTATACCGCATATTGACCCTCTTTACATCGCGTGGTCCTCTCCCCAGTGCTCGGTTAACGCCTGGTGTCGGTCAGTTGATATAAGCTGAGCAGCAATGGTCGTTTATTTATATTTTAAACGGAGCATCCCGTTTTTGTATGTGATTACCCTAACAAAGCGGCGTGCCACGTTAACACTTGCCGCTCCAGAGCAGTTATATAGTGGCCGAACTGCACCATTGCCATAGAGTAGTAGTAGTAGTAGTAATACTAACGTATTGTCGGAGCAGCTATTAGATTTTGTTGGTGCTTTGTGTGCAACGTTAGTGATGGAACTCGCATAATGGCGGGTGGCGCCAGTGTCACAGAGCGGCCGCTAGGGGCAGCAGTCACGGGATTCCTGCTTGCTTTGTACTCGCTGTGATGGCCCAGCCATCCACTCCTACCTCCTTCCAAAGGGACCTATGGCCGCTCTCTACGTGGGCATCTGCCTCTAATTGGGAATACTTATTGACCTTATGAAGGGAGATCATGGTGGATGTGGGGAGGGAGCGCCATACAACCTCCCTTTCTCAAGGCTACGTGTTTGTAAGGCAAGTCCGGTTTAGAAATGTTATGTTCCCTTTTTGTTACAGGCTTGAAAGTGAAACGCAATGGCTCGTACAAAGCAGACTGCTCGTAAATCCACTGGTGGAAAGGCCCCAAGGAAGCAACTGGCTACCAAGGCTGCCAGGAAAAGTGCCCCATCCACTGGGGGCGTCAAGAAACCTCACCGATACAGGTAGGTCGTTACCCAGTAGCATATAACTGTATTTATGTACATGCTGTAAGCCTTTGTGGAGGGCTTCTATCATTTGGTTACTTCGCTGTTGTGAGAACACGTTGCATGTCAATGTTTCAAAATTCAGAGTTTCTGAAAGGAAATATAGAGGGCATTTATCAGTCCCACCACTCCCATCACCATTGTGGTTTTTAAAAATGTTTTAATGCACTTGTAAGCTATGTATTAGGGATTGCAAACTACTCACCAGAGGTTTAATCAAGGTGACGTCAACTCAAGTGTCGGCTTTTCTGTAGTAGGTATCATCACTGACTGCTGCAGTATCGCCCAAATAATTTTTCATGCTGTAACTGTGGGTGATTGACTGACTCAGTTTGCAAACATGGTATACTGGTGCATTGAATGGGTTTCACAACCGCTTCCATTTTTTAGTGTTGAACTGGGTCCTAAAAAGTGACAGGTACCTGGGGAAAATAGAAAAATTACCCGGTCGGTTAGGTTAAACCAATTAGTTTGAAACAATTGATGGGTGTAGTGAAATTAACCATTCTTGTGCTCATGCTATAAGAATTGTACACTATATACCAGCAGTGTGCAAACTGTCTGCGCCCCCCTTACCTGCTACCTCCTCGGTCGCGCCCCCACCACTCGCCTCTAATGATGCGTCAAATGACGCTACGGGGTCGTGGCTTGTGGTGTCATTTCCCGTTACGTCTCCATGGTAACGGCGTCATTTGATGCTGCATTGCCATGGAGACGTGTGGACAAGAAGCCGGTAAGTACATTTTGCAGTGGCCTTGCGCTCTTAGCACAGGGCCTCTGTAACAGGGTCTCTTTTAGGCTTCTAGAATGTGCAGTGCTTAAAGTTTTTGTAAAGTAAATGTTTGCCCTGGGAACCCCCTGACTTCCACACTAGTGGCTACTTGTTTTGATTCATACATTTTGCCAGTTTGCCTTTAACCTTGGTCTGGTTACTTTTCTTCTCTGTCTGACTCTGTACTGTTGCAGACTCGCAATAATGAGTTCAGTTTGGACGTTTTTCCAAGTTTCCTCTGACGACAAGACGAAAGCAGTGTGCAACTTGTGTCATTCTGTTTTATCACGAGGAGGTACAAATACAAGAACCTTTGGAACATCAACTTTAATGAAACATTTACGTTTCAAACATTCAGAGGCATTCAGACAAATGGATGAGAAGAAATTAGATGACCCGATTGCGGGACCATCGCGTCCAGATAAAGGACAAACATTGGAACAGTGTTTGGACAAAATGCAGTTATGGGATATTAATAATCTTAAGGCAATTGCAATTCATTATAAAATTGGAGAAATGATGGCTCTGGACAACCAGCCTTTTTCTATAGTAGAAAATGTTGGGTTTATTAATCTTGTGCAGTCATTGGAGCATCGATACCAAATACCTTCAAGAAAATATTTTACAAATAATGTTGTTCCTACTATTTACGATAAATGTTGTTCAAAAATTCTAGATTTGATGAACATTGAAAGATCACTGACACATTCGATCTCCTTGACATCTGACATATGGACCTGCTCAGAGACTAACGAAGGTTTTTTAAGCCTCAGTGGGCATTGGATCACTGAGGAATTTAAGAAAATATGCGTAGTTTTAAATGCTCGCCATTTTCCAGCAATGCACACAGGTATTGCCATTAGTGATGCATTAAGTGAAATGCTACAACTCTGGAAATTAAGTGCTGAAAACAATATACACTTATTGCTTTGGGACAGCACACTTAACATAAGTGGGGTAAATATTACTGGTATGAGAAATGAGTCCTGCTTCATCCATAGTCTCCAATTGGTGCTCCATGATGGCATATTTTCTGAAAAATCTATTGCAGACTTAATATCAAAGTGCCGCAATATTGTTACTCATTTTAATCACTCGCAAGTAGCTTGTACGAAGCTGAAGGAAATACAAACCAACTTTTCACTTCCACAACACGAGTTGGTACAAGACGTAGCAACGAGGTGGAATTCAACGTATCATATGTTGAAGAGGATATTTGAACAAAAGCAGGCCATCACATTATACTCATCAGATCACAACATACCCAACTTGACTGCTGACAATTTTAAGCTGATTGAAAATGTTGTTGTACTATTGGAACCATTTTTCACCGTCACAGTCGAAGCCAGTGCAGACGAAGCTCTTATTTCGATGGTGATTCCAAATATAGCTGCTTTAGAGCGCTTTCTCAGCAAAGAACAAAATGACAAAGGCACCAAAATGATGAAAATAGAACTGCTAAAATCTTTGCACGCTAGATTTCATAATGTGGCATTAAATAAATTGTATGTGATTGCCACCGTTTTGGATCCACGTTACAAATTTACATTTTTAAAACCAAATATACGTGTTATCGCTAAAACTTGGATTATAGAAGAAATGAAAAGTCTGTCTCCAATATGTGAAAATAAAGAAAAAAATGACAAACCACAAGCGCCTACAGAAGAGAAAAATGATGACGGAAAAATTCAAGATGTGTGGGCTTGCTTAAATGAAATTTCGTTTGAAAATGAAAGCCAACAAGAAGAGTTTTGTACTGAGGATAATAAGTCTTATTCTAAAGAAGAGAGGCAATTTGAATATTTTCTTAAATGTCCTAACATCCCACATAAAGAAAATCCATTAACTTGGTGGGCAAAAAATGCAGCTATCTTTCCTGAATTGTCAAAATTGGCCAGACGTTACCTGTCAGCACCTCCAAGCTGCATACCCAGTGCGACGATGTTTAGCGAGGCAGGAATCCTCTATGAAGAGCGGAGGAATAAATTCCCGCGAAATGCAGAAAAACTATTGTTTCTTCATCATAATCTCCCATTGTTGAAATTTAATTATTAACATTATGACGGCACTTAAAATATTAAGATTTCATAAAGTTTAAAATGTTGTAAGCTGGTACTGTTAACAAGTTAAGTATAATTATGCAGCATATTATGTACAATGTATAATTAAAATTGTTTCTCTGTCAAGTTCATAAAATTTTGTTTTTGTTTTCTATTTTTGTTTATTGGCTAATGAGGGACTCAGTACCTGGTTCCGGGTAATTTCCAGGTACTGAAAATTAGTGGGTAATTTCCGGGTACCTGGTACATCACTCTAGTTGTAGTGTTTTTCAGCACAGGCAACACCCATCTTCCTCTTCATTGGCCCCCTTACAGGGACTGGCTGGGTTGGAGTTAGACACTTGCTTGACATCCAATGCTCAATCTCTAGAAAAACCAGAAATGGCTAGATATTGGAAGCACTATTTTCCGTCCTGTATAAGAGCTGCATGTTTTAAATTGTATGTCAACATTTGCATATTTAATGTTGCTCTTTGTATTTCATACCTAAATACTAATGGCAATTTGTGTGCAGGCCTGGTACCGTTGCTCTGAGAGAAATCAGAAGATACCAAAAGTCTACCGAGTTGTTGATCCGCAAGCTTCCGTTTCAACGTCTTGTGAGGGAGATTGCCCAAGACTTCAAAACGGACCTTCGGTTCCAGAGTGCTGCTATTGGAGCTCTACAGGTATGTTACAATTAAACAACTAGCACTATCCTGATCGTTTGCATGGTGTAGCTTTTCAGCTCTGCCTAATTTTGATAGTGTTTAAAACAATTTACTAATATCAGATGTCTAGTTAGTGACTTGATATTTGTATTTTTCATATAGAAACTAACATCTGTTCCACTTCAACAATTGCTAATGCAGTAAATATCTGTGGGGTTTTTTTTTTTTTTTTCCATAAATCTAGTTTGAAGGTTTGTGGTAACAAAGCTGATCTCGTATAATTTTTGTTTCTTTATTGTTTAGGAAGCAAGTGAGGCATACCTGGTCGGTCTCTTTGAAGATACCAATTTGTGTGCCATTCATGCCAAGAGAGTAACAATAATGCCCAAGGACATCCAGCTAGCAAGAAGAATCCGGGGAGAGCGTGCTTAACTTTTACTTGCAACTCGCTTTGGGAACTTAGAGGAATTTCTTTACTTTTTTTTTTTTTGTACAAAGTGTGATGTCTTTATTTTATAAAGGGTTTGTTAACTGTAGAGTAGTTGAAGTAAACAAGTAGTAAACATTTTATATGACATTCCCTAAATCCTCAGGTTTTTCAGAAAAATAAATCTGTATTTGCAGCTAGTCTACTTTTGTGACCCTTTCCATTAAAAATGAGTCTGCATGCTGAATCCCCCTTTTTCCATACTTTGGTATATCAGTGTAACTCCATTGTAAATAAATTTTCCACTACCTCACTCCTGATCTTGCAGTTTGAGTGCATTATCGCATAAAGCAGGGGTATGCAAACCTTTTCCCCTGCATCCCCCACTGCCTTACCTTGTCTTTGGTGTGAAATGACACTGTGGGGGTCACGTTGCCATGTCTGTCACGTGACCTTGCGGCATCAATTAATGCCGCGTTGCCAAAAGTAAGGGAAGTTACAGAGTCTTCACACTATTCACCCAGCCTTGGAGAAGAGTGCGGTGCCTCTGCAATTACAGCGCCCCTCCCTCAAATCCTGTGCAGCCCTGGCCTAGACTACAGAATAGTATTGTAAGAGTTTTGTCCTAAACACGCACAAACAAGTTCTGTTTCCAATTGTAACTGTATGTATGGTAATCACTGGTCTTACTCCCACATACAAAGTATATAGCTAAATTATGTTCTGAGCTATAGCCCAAAACAAGATTCAGTTCACCCCTGCAAACCAAAGAAGGTAAAAGCTGCACTGGGGGAAGTCTGTCTCCTGTACTCCCTGTCATGACTGCGACAGATGTAATACAGGATGTGGTTGGTGGTTTCACGCCATGTCGGTGAGAGCCTGTTTTGCCAGGTTTTAGGAGTGTAAGGAAGTGAGCATGGGGCGGGAGGGATAAAAGCAGGAGAAGTTATTTCTTTGATATCAGCAACAAAAATGGTGCACGCAGGTATAAGGATCTCTAAACAGCTGTTTGACTAATAGTGGTCAAACAAAGCAATTTAATGTAAAGAGAGCAAACAAATCTCACAAACAGCATATTTCACAGGGCACTATCAAGATGCAGCTACCCAAACAAATACTCCCCCAGCGAGGGGTAAACCCAGGAGGAAGGGGGACAAGGAAGACAATGCTGATCTACACACTACAAATATCACAAGAGTGCAAAAAGGAACACAACCCAAAAATCATGGGGGGTGGCTACATCCCTGGCACTTGGCCCATTCTCATAAGGTTAAGTCTATAGTGCTTAACCGAGCGCATAGCCGTGCATGCTGCAGTCCCATCGATCTGAATTTGGCTGCAGGAGATTGGGGAGGTGTGGCAGACGCGTATCGAAGCTGATTTGCCCTCATTGGCTGAACCGCGGATGTCATGCGGCAGTGCTTGAAAAGATTTTTAAAATTCTCAGTCATGCCATCGCGCACATGGAGCGGCATCATAGGCAGTTTGTGATTGACGCGCAAGCGTGCACTGTATAATCTCAGCCTTAGCCTGCGTTTATAGTACTGGCTACGGTGACAGATGTTGTGCGGTGACGTAGCTAGTACATGCAGTCCGTCGTGGGTGAGATGGCTGATATTACGCGATCACGAAGTCAAATAATTTTGACTTACGCGATCGCAGCGTGACGTCCGCGGCTTGTGAGCGGTTCAGCCAATGAGGGCAAACCACTCACGGCACCACCTCTTACACCCCGTCGCCCTCTGTACAAACTCCTGCACTAATCAGGAATCGCTAATACAACGGCTGATGTCACGTGGTTGCGTCAGCCTTAGGCCGTGCTTATAGTGCTGGCGACACGACCGATGACGTCATCCATCGCCGTCGCCACCAGCGAAAGTTATAATTAGATTTTCAGCAACATCACGAAAGGGGGTGGTCCGCAGTCTCTGATTGGTTTAAAGACGGTCACATGTGGCGACTGGCTCTAAAAAAATCAAATAGACCTGGCTATATTTTTAGCCACGACGTCGCTCCGTCGTGCTTACTAAAAGCGCAGCCTCAGACTGCATCCATAGAGGGGGGGAGCTGTGCTGAGGCTCGCCTGCTGAAGCTGCGATTTCATGCACATGCAGGCGAGCCAGCGGGTGCGATTGGGAGGTGGGGGGAGGCGGGGCAGTGACATCGCTGGGCCAATTGCCCGTGACGCACTGCCGTCAACGGCGCTGTGACGCTGCTTCGCGCTGATTGGATGTTTTCAGCCGACAGCGCGCTGAAAAAACAGCTTGGCTGTCGGCTGAAAAATCCAACTCCTCAGCACGCCTGCGGACGCTCGCGTAAGCCCCCTCTAAAGACATCCTCATTGAGGATGCCGGGGCTCAGCGTGGAGCGTCCGTACGGCTCAGCGCGGCTTGTCCTTCTATGGACGTGGCCTAAGAGTGGTACTTCCCTTCAGGAGGAAAAACAGAGTCCCATAGCTACAATTTAACCTGTGTGTACTTAGTTTGTAGGAAGGTGATGTAGAAAAGATCATCTTATCTGCTGCTCTGCAACTCATCACTACACCATTTAGCATGCAGGAGTGTGTCCCCTCGGGGAGTATTTGTTTGGGTAGCTGCATCTTGATAGTCTCTGCAATATGCTTTGTTTGAGATTTGTTTGCTCTCTTTACATTAAATTGCTTTGTGTTTGACGACTATTGGTGTCACGGCTGTTTATGAGTGTTGCAGGTACTCTTACTTTATTATGGTACGGGCCACAGCTTAAATGAGCAATGGTTTACATTTAAAGCAGCAATACAGGTTTCCTTTATATTTTTTTATTGCAGGATTGAACCAGTCTCCAGACCTGAAATGTCTTAATTTCAGTTCCAGGGACCCTGCTAAATACTTCTGTAGCTGATGCCGGTATCTCTGGAGTTTAAATGTCCAGGTCACATGGGCCAATAGGAAGCCACTTCCAATTGGCCCGCAGGACATTTAAATGCTCCAGTAGGCACACAATTTCCTAGCTTTATAAATACTGGCGATACTGCTGTGGAGGTGCGTATCTGGAAGCGTGGGAGGGCAGAGCTGAAATTAACACAGTTCAGCTCTGGAGGTCCTGATAGATATCTCCAAAGTTTTGCATTCTAGCCAATCAGCTCTGAGTTGCAGCTCAGCTAGGAGGCAGCATCAGCCAGACGCCCCCCCCCCCCCCCCTCCCTACATATGCAACCCACAGAACCGGGAGTGTGTGTATAAAGCAAGGGTTGGAGCTGTACGGTATGGGTGGTTTTCAACTTACATCCAGGTGGTGACATCTGCTCCCCTCCGACCCCAGGACGCCTCAGAGGACATCAGAGATAGATACAAATGATTTTCCCTAATCGGGCACACAAGCTACTATCCAATACAGGCAATTACCCAGCTTTTATTTATTTCCTGTTATTCATGCATTGAGTATTCACTCTTATAAAGTTTGTGTCTTTGCTACTATTTGCGCCCTTTCTTTCTTTGGCGCGGCCCCGCTGCTGCTGAGCTCGCTCATGCTTGGAGAGCGGTGATGTCACCAGCTCTCCAAGCATGAGCGATCTGCTGTCCTGCAACATTTTTGGAGTGGGGGGGGGGGGGGGGGCGTGGCTACTACAGGAGGGGGGGTGTCATTGGCAGTATAGGGGCTGTCTGTGTTTCTGTGTATATATATATATATATATATATATATATATATATATCCCTTCCCTCCTCTCTCCCCCCCATTGCTCTTTCTCTCACTTTTCCCCCCACCGCACCATTTGCCCCCCCCCACCCCACAGCAGCACTCTGTTTCCTGTTGTATTGTGTGTGACAGCAGAGTAGAACACACCCTCTCTCTTCCCATTTGTCAGAGCAGGGTCATGTGACCCTGCTCTCAGCACAAAAGTATCTCTCCCTTGTCTCCCCAAGCAGAACGCTTGGGAGAGCGTGTGCACGCGCATGAGCGCACGAGCACAGCGGGAGAGGGTATGTGCTGATCCACATTGAAGAAGGTAAGCGCGCCAAGCGAGCTCAGCGCCAGTGGGCACTCAGCCTTAGGCACTTCACTGTAGGATTGGTTATCCTGTTACTGGGGCAGGACTGAAAGCAAACACCCTTATTAGACTGTTAATTCCAAGGACTTTTGCAACAGTACCTTTTTCATTTTCTCTCACCAAGTTACAGCAGAGAATATTTGCTGTGATGAACGAGTGGGATAACTGTTTTGAATTAAGGTTCATTTTGGTTCCACTACCCATTGTTTTTGGTAACATAAATTCTGGTTCATGTCATATCTATTCTATATATTGTAGCAAGGGATATTTTCATATACACCTATGAGTTGATAATCGCAATGCTGCAATCCAGGAGACCAACTCCACCTCTCCCCATTCCACCTTCACCCCAGCAGTTGGGGCACCACATTGTCACGTCCTAGCAGAGCATTGGGATGCACACAGGTTATTGCCATTTAGCGCACGTATTCTTCTTGCGTTTTACAATTATCTCAAACCCAATGTTTGACTGTTCAATAGAAATGTACCCGTACAGTGTCTGAGTCACTGCAGTATGGCAAGACTTTGACATTGAAAGTGGTCATAGAATTGGAATACCAGTTATGGTATTGTGAAGATTTACAGTAATACTCCATCTTAGTACCTTCAACAATTATCACAGATGGTGTATGGTTTAAAAAAAAAAAAATCTACATTTTGAAAATGTAATGCATACCTGAATTTTTTTTTATTTATTTATACATTTTCAATTAATTGACATTTTACAATAGACCAACACAAAACAATTGCTTGCACAAAGCAGGACATAGGTTAATTTATTCTAGGACCCATTCTTTTTAGTCTCCTCTGTTCCATCTTCCTTTATCTCTTGTAGCTGCTCAATGGGTTTAAATATAGCCTCATCAAGATCTGTTTCTTCTCGGAAGGCTGCCCAAATTAAAATCGATCCCAGCAACAAGCTTAATGGGAGAACTTTCCACAAGGGTCTTTGGTAATCACTACCGAATGATTGCTCAACAGTCCATTGGCGGTGGCTGCCTTTACTACTCGAAAATGTCAAAGGCTTTGAGTTTTCACTTTCTTCTTTCCTGTCCAAATGGTCTTTTAAATGGATAGTTCGAACAGTACACCCAACTGTAGATGATTGGATTATCCTGAAAGGAACACAAATTGCCAGTGAGAATTACCAACAGGTCATAATTGGGTTGTGTGTGACAAGTACAACTCAGATCAAACTGATTTTATAGTCAAATCCACAAACTGCCCTGCCCCCCCCCCCGAAAATCACACGCGCCCCCCCTCAGCGTAGGGGTAGCCAGGGAAGTTGTTCAGGTATGATTTAAATTGTATAATAAAAAGGAAAGAGGGGGTGGGGTGTGATTGCTTCTTTATTAGAGACATACCACTTGCCGAGAGAAAAAGAAAGTATATGTCCGCTGTGGATTTTACCTGTTATATTTGAAGATGACAGTTTACTAATACTGAAGCTGCCCTTGTAGATGTTTACAAACAGTTTGGCACTGGCGATTTAAGGCTGCTGAATGCACATATTAAAAACACCTGGCAAATTTTAACTTTGAAATCAATAACAGGCAAAATAAAGTTTAACAGAAGAATTATACAATTAGTCACAGCATACACTATTTCAGTTTCTTTTTTGGGGAGTGGTTTCCCAACAACACCATTATTTCTAAAAAAAGATAAAGCAAATGTTGTACTTCGATTTGCTACAGAATGTAAAGGAGACTGACAGAATCAACACCGTGACAATGAAGTGATCACTAAACTACAATAATCGGTTCTTTTTCACTTTAGTTATACCCAAAGGTCGCCGTTGTCATGTGTGATGTAATAAAAATAAATAAAAAGGAGGACAGTTTATATTGCTTGATTCATCAAGATGGGATGTCACCGGAGATGTAATGACAGAAAAGGAGTGATTAAATGTATATAACGGGACCTGTCATATACATGAGCTCTACTATAAGGAAGAAACCAGGATACATTTACTGAAATAAACATGTGCTGGTCACAACACTGAAATAGAGGACAGATTCCTCCGCTGGGCAAACAGTGACGGAGGTGCGAGTTAATTTAGCATAGATCTGTTGCCCATTTTCGATGACAGATCGCCCTGTACTGTATTGTAATAAAAGTGTTAATGGACAATTATTGTTTGTTTGAAACGCGGCAACATATACCACAGTGGGGGTTCAAAGATTTGAAGATTACATAAAAATAAGGAAAAACAATTACAAGCGATAATGGAGGGCCCTGCGTGTGAGAATGCATTCTACAGGGAATGAGGGTCAACTGTTGAAACGTAAAAAGGTAAATAAGTGCTCATTGTTGGATAGAGTATGGTCCAGTCCGACAGTGTTCCCATTAAGGTTTGAGGTTGGATACAAATGTTCTTTGTAGATGTATTACTTATGTATATGCAAAGAGACCTGCGAGGTAAACAAAACCCTGTACACACGAATACATATAAAATTAGCAGAACTTGTAAATGCTTTAGTAATAATAAAAAAATTATGTTCCACAATTCATAATGCAGTGGATGTCAGTTGTGCTAATGAAATTGATGTTTATTTCAGGGCACATCTTTCAAACATTATTGTCCCAGTTTTACAGCCAGGGAACTTTCATAAACCCAAATGAGAAATTATCCATGAAGGCACCACTACAAAAGGCACAGATCAGCATTTATACGACTACCACATGTGCATTTTGTTTATAATTGTGTAGTACTGCTTTTATAAACTGGCACATATGTTTGATAAATCGATACGTTACCAATACCTAAAGACAGACCCACAAATAATCTTACAATTTGCATGGTTTCTTGGCAAACTGTACCTTTAGGGCAAGCAGCTTACACAGTAAATTGGGTACCTATATAATATGTTTTACAAGAAGTACCGAAAGCATATTTGCTCTGTCACAGGAAGACAAGGACAGCAGGCAGATAAACACATTCAAGTAAATGTGCAGTACATAACAAAAGATACAACTGATTACCTGTGCACTGGTATTTTACACAAGCTCCAGCTCATGTTTACTGCCTCCCTTGTAAGTAGGATCAGCAACACTACACCATCCCTGAGAATCAATTAGTACACCATACCCACAATAGGCATCCCAGCTGCTTGAAGCAGGAAGCCATGCCGGGAACTCCTACACATGCTCTGAAGGTCGAGGAAGCGGAAGGGAGGCTGCAGTGTTGGAAACTCATACTGGCCATCACAGAATTGGAATGAGGCAGAGGAGGCCATTTTAGCTTCTGGAAACCAGAAACGAATCTACAGTCATGCCCCACCACATTGAAGGCAGGGCATTCATCAATCAGCTAATCAGGTTGCAGTTCAACAACAGGGACAGATAGGCTGCTGAGTTAGGCCTGGGACCCGCTGCGGGCGGCCGCACTAGCGTTCCCCACCAGCAGGGGAATCCTCCCGAGCCGGTCCCAGTCCCCCCTCACTGCACAGCTCACTACACGCTGTGACGCGTCACGTGGTGTGGCTGTGAGCCAATGAGGAGGGGAGGCTTCGGGGAGCGGGGAGGAGAGTGTGGAGGGAAAGCAGCGTGAGTGCCTGTCTGTGTGTGTCTGAGTACCTATCTGTGTGTGTATGTGTGTGCGTGAGTGCCTGCCTGTGTGTGTGCATGAGTGTCAGCGTGTGAGTAGGGCAGCCCGCAGCAGCTCCCTCCTGCAGCCCGGGAGCCCGACCCTGTGGAGGGGGGGGGGGGGGGGTGTAGCGGGTCCCTCCGCTTAAACCACGCCCCTCCCACTCCAGCCCCCGCTCCCTACCGCATATCGCGGTCTGTGTCTGTCAGCGCCCGCCTGTCTGCAGTGGGCGCGCTGACTGAGGGAGCGGGGCCTTAGCCTAAGGCCACGATTATAGTGCGCGCAACACAAACAAATACAGCAGCTCTATCGGGCGACCATAGTGCGCGTGTGAGGAAGAGTGACATCGCGGCAGAATTTTTAATTTTTTTTCGCGTCATATGAGCGGTTCAGCCAATGAGGACGACCCAGCCTGGTGACATCACGGCCACGTCTCCCCATCAGAGTGCAGGGATCGCTCGAGCGGCAGGCGTGCGCCACTCCATGTGCTCCGTTGCGCGCCTGCACCACATACGAAGCGTAAGGCCGAGCTCACGGTGCCTGCTTCACGAAGTGCGCGCGTACGTTCGGCACGCTTTGTTGGTGTATTAAAGTGTAAAAACTGGAAACTATTCCTGGCGGCAGAGTTCAGCGTTAGCGCTGCGACACTTTGCCGCCAATACCGAAATGGAAATTTCGGGCTGCAGTTACGTCACGTGAGCTGGTTGTATTGTATTGTATGTCTTTATTTATATAGCGCCATTAATGTACATAGCGCTTCACAGTAGTAATACATGTGGTAATCAAATAAATAACAGATAATATAAATAACAGATCATGGGAATAAGTGCTTTAGACATAAACATAACATTAAGGAAGAGGAGTCCCTGCCCCGAGGAGCTTACAGTCTAATTGGTAGGTAGGGAGAACGTACAGAGACAGTAGGAGGGAGTTCTGGTAAGTGCGTCTGCAGGGGGCCAAGCTTTATGTATCATGTGTTCAGAATATCCACAGTGCTATTCATATGCTTCTTTAAGCAGGTGGGTCTTAAGGTGGGTCTTAAAGGTGGATAGAGAGGGTGCTAGTCGGGTACTGAGGGGAAGGGCATTCCAGAGGTGTGGGGCAGTCAGTGAAAAAGGTTTAAGGCGGGAGAGGGCTTTAGATACAAAGGGGGTAGAAAGAAGACATCCTTGAGAAGAACGCAAGAGTCTGGATAGTGCATAACGAGAAATTAGGGATGAGATGTAAGGAGGGGCAGAAGAATGTAAAGCTTTACAAGTGAGGAGAAGAATGGAGTGTGAGATGCGGGATTTGATTGGAAGCCAGGAGAGGGATTTCAGGAGGGGAGATGCTGAGACAGATCTAGGAAAGAGTAGAGTGATTCTGGCAGCAGCATTTAGGATAGATTGTAGGGGAGACAGGTGAGAGGCAGGAGGCCGGACAGCAGAAGGTTACAGTAATCAAGACGGGAGAGAATGAGGGCCTGAGTCATAGTTTTAGCAGTCGAACAACAGAGGAAAGGGCGTATCTTAGTTATATTGCGGAGGACAAAGCAACAAGTTTTAGAAATGTTTTGAATGTGAGGGGCGAATGTGAGAGAGGAGTCGAGTGTGACCCCTAGGCAGGGTGCTTGGGCTACTGGGTGAATGATTGTAGTTCCAACAGTAATGTGGAAGGAGGTAGTAGGGCCAGGTTTGGGAGGAAGTATGAGGAGCTCTGTTTTAGCCATGTTGAGTTTAAGGCGTCGGAGGGCCATCCAGGATGATATAGCAGAGAGACATTCAGAAACTTTGGTTTGTACAGCAGGTGTAAGGTCAGGTGTTGAAAAGTATATTTGTGTGTCGTCGGCATAGAGGTGATAATTAAACCCAAAAGATGTTATTAGGTCACCTAGAGAGAGTGTGTACAGAGAAAAGAGAAGAGGTCCCAGGACAGAGCCCTGGGGTACCCCCACAGAGAGATCAATAGAGGAGGAGGAGGTGTTAGCAGAAGAGACACTAAAAGTACGATGGGAGAGGTAGGATGAGATCCAGGATAGAGCTTTGTACCGAATACCAAGAGTATGGAGAATGTGGAGGAGAAGAGGGTGGTCCACTGTGTCAAATGCTGCAGAGAGGTCGAGTAATATGAGCAGAGTGTAATGACCTCTGTCTTTGGCAGCATGGAGGTCGTCAGTTATTTTAGTGAGGGCTGTTTCCGTGGAGTGAGCAGTGCGGAAGCCAGATTGTAGAGGGTCTAGGAGAGAATAGGTGTTGAGAAAATGGAGCAAGCGAGAGAATACAAGACGTTCAAGGAGTTTAGAGGCAAAAGGCAGGAGGGAGACAGGTCGATAGTTAGAAAGACAGGTAGGGTCAAGCTTGCTGTTTTTGAGTAATGGTATGACTGTTGCATGTTTGAAGGAGGATGGAAAGGTTCCAGAGCAGAGGGAGGAGTTAAAAATGTGTGTAAGCGTAGGTTCAGCCAATAAGGGAGAACCAGCTCCATGGCGCGTTCTCGACGCCCCCGCAACACCCTCAATCGGCTGCAACCCAACTCTTGCAGCTAGTGCACTGACAGCTGGGGCTCCAGGAGTGCGCGGCGGAAGCATGCACGGAAGCGTGCGGCTGAAGCAGGCACCGTGATCTCGGCCTAACAGTCCACCAATGGGGTTCGGCTGGTATATGTGCTTATCTCATGCTACTACATCATTGCTGGGCAACGGGCAGGTCATTATTATACATTTTGAACAGGTCACCTACCTGTAAGGTGTTTTGTTAATAATATATGAGGTTGGGTTATGCGGTTTCATTAATAAATCACTTTGTATGTCAAATAAAGAACCATAAAACCATAGCTCTGTTGTAGAACTTTTCCCTCACTATTAAAATCACTTGTAACTATAAGAAACAAGACATTTATTTTGTTGTATATCAATAGTGCAGCCTTCTAACACTCAACTCAGCGGAACACGTTTTATTATTGTATACTAGCTGAGAGACCCGGCGTTGCCCAGGAGTCATACTGTCCCCCCCACACACACACACTGTCCCCCCTCCCCCACACACTGTCGCCCCCTCACACACACACACTGTCCCCCCCCCTCCCCCCCACACACACTGTCCCCCCCTCCCCCACACACACACTGCCACCCCCTCCCCCACACACACACTGTCCCCCCCCACACACACACTGTCCCCCCCTCCCCCACACACACACTGTCCCACCCTCCCCCACACACACACTGTCCCTCCCCCCCACACACACACGGTGTCCCACACACACTGTCCCCCTCTCTCCCCCCCACACACTGTCCCCCCACACACACACACACTGTTCCCCCCTCACACACACACACACACACTGTCCCCCCTCCCCCACACACTGTCCCCCCCTCCCCCACACACACACTGTCCCCCCCTCCCCCACACACACACTGTCCCCCCCCTCCCCCACACACACACTGTCCCCCCCCCCCACACACACACGGTGTCCCACACACACTGTCCCCCCCTCTCCCCACGCACACACAAAGCCCCCTCACCTCTGCCAGGACTCACAGCACCGCTCCTCTCTCCCGCGCTCCTCCGATTGTCGCGCGCCTGGCCCTTCTCTGCTCTCCCTCCTCCCGTCCGGGGAGCGCTGCGCACGCGCCCCATCTCTGCACCTGTGAGCGCGAGCCACCGGGAAACGTGCAGCAGGGAAGGTGCAGGGCCTGTCCGTGTGACGGGGGAGAGTGATGGCCACCGGGAGTGGGGAAGGTGCGGGGCCTGTCCGGGGGGGGGGGGAAGGTGAGCTGCGGTCCGGGTGACGGGGGAGAGTGACGGCCACCGGGAGGGGGGAAGGTGAGCTGCAAGGGAGCCTGAAGCAGTGGTGTGAGTGTGTGAGGCCAATGAGAGGTGTGCGGGGGCGGGCGGGCGGGCCAAGGGACCAATGAGATTGCCGCTAGGGACAGGGAACACACCAGGGAAACATACATACATACAATGCTTTCAGAAATATATATTAAGATGTATTGTATTAAAGCTGCAGTTCAGTCTTTTTTTAATTTATTATTTTACTTCAATAGTTTCATGTGGGCAATCTCTAATAACCTAAAGAACTGCATAGCTGCCGGTCAATTCGTTCTCCGTCTAGTGATCGGCAAAGTTTGGCGACATCTTTAAATACGGGGAATGTAAATCGTTGCTATAGGAACAAGCATGCTTGTTAAAATAGAATACAATAAAATTGGTCTTTCAAAGTTGTTTTTTTTTAAACAGAAAATGCTAAAAGTATTTTTTCTTACTACAGAACTGATTTATTAAAAAAAACACACATGCTGGATATTGACTGAACTGCAGCAATGCTACTTCCCAACTTTTTTCTTTTTTTAATTATTTGTATATGTAAAGCATGTAACAATGGATAATTCTACACTCTTACGTAAACTGGTAATCATTTGGTGCTCCTGTTATAAATCTGTCAAAATCCTGATTGTGTGCATAACTTAATGGCTGCTTCAGCCAGTGTAACTCAGCAGCTACAATGTATCCTTACATTATCTTTTTTTTTTTTTTACAGTTTACAGCTCAAACTGCTGGGAACATTTGCAGCAAATTATCCCAAACAGGAAAGTGTTACAAAGAACTTGCACTGCTGGGGAGGTGGGTGAAAACCTGCTATAGAAATCAAAGGATGCTTTAAATCTCATTAAAATGGCATTGAGTTAAAAAAAAAAAAAAAAAAAAAGCTATTTTAATACAACAAAACTGATTTTTTTTTAAACCATATAAGATTTTATGTTTGTTGTTTAATTGGTACATTGCAGAGATCTTTAAACGTTAACTACTACTAATAATTGTTCAACACACCTAGTCTAATTTTTACTCATTTAAATCAAGTAGTATATATGTTATTTACATGTTAGAATATTGGTACTTCTATACAAGTAATGTATTATTGCAAGAGTATGGAAAGTTATAAATCAAATAGATTTGTTTGATGTATTTTTTTGAATGCTAATAGAATATTTGGTACTATCTCAGATTTATATGATTGGATTAGGGCCAAGGGCTATGGGACGGATCTAAGAAAAATGTTCACTAGATGGGAAAAAGATTTCCCAGGAATTGAAGGAGTTGACCTGTTACTCGAAGGGTTAACTCGGGTTAGGAAAATGATAATTTATGAGGTGTGGAGAGAGATGCATTATACGATACTGCATAGGGCCTATTATGCTTTTGATATCAATTATAAGGGGATAGAGAAAACTAAAAATAAGTGCCCCATGTGCTCCCAGGAAAGAGCAGATTTAACACACTGTTTGTGGGATTGTCTGGTTATTTCTGATTTTTGGGATAAAGTTCTGCAATGTATACAATAAGTTGTTGGGGTAACTACAATAAAAGAGCCCTTAGCCTTGCTGTTGGGAAATATGGAAAGTTGGAAAGAGGTCAATGTAAGGCTGCGTCCCCGCTAGTGGCGGTTACTTACATATATAGATATAATATGCAAGTCCCCGCTCACGCTGTGCGCGCGTGCTCGTGCGCGGGCACACACGCTCACCGGCGTTCAGGTACACACAAAAAACTAACTTTCCAGCGCGCTCAACTACCCGCAATGCCCAGCCCCCCCGCGCGCGCGCGTGTAACTGCAGGACACCCGGCCCTCATGCTTGGAGCGCTCTCCAAGCATGAGCGTGCTCAGCACCAGCGGGGACCCAGCCTAAGGAACAATGTCCCAAGAATAGCAGAGATTGTCTTAGGCCTCGGCCATGTTTGCTGCTTGCTTGCGGAAGCGTGCTGACGCGCACTCCTGCTCAGCATTGAGACCCTACAGCCGCAATTAGAGCGGCTGTAGTAGGGGCTCACCTGCGCTTCCGCGCGCTTGCGGAAGCGCAGGTCTTAGGGGAATTTAAAATTTCCCTGCTTGCCGGCGAGACAGCCGGTCACGTGAGCGGTTCGCCCAATGAGGGCGAACCAGCTCCGTGACGTCACTGGCCCGCCCCCGGCCAGTGACGCGCCCGCCCGCCCCCGGACTGCCCCTGGACCGCCCCCTGACGGCCTGCTGAGAGCGCGTGCGGTAAGCAATCGCAAGGCCAGGGAAAGCACCCGCTTTCCCTGAGCCTCAGCGCGCCTCAGCGAGCAAGCAGGGAGCATGGACTCAGCCTTACTTGCAGCAAGGAAAACAGTGCTGGTGAAATGGATAAAGCCTGAACCCCCCCCCCCCCCCCCCCCCCACTTTAGATATTTTAAACGATATATGAATAAATTGATGACGGACAAATTAGAAGCCGAGACGAATAAAGAATCGAGAACCGATAGATTTAAAAAAAAAAGGGAAGTTTATTGATACAATGTCGCAACAAGAGAGGGATTCAATCACACACACATTTCAGCATACCTCTTGGGGTCGCCTCAGACTGATTGGGATGGGTCACAATTTATTTCGCCCTTGAGGAAATATGACAGTATGTTGTTGATGGGGGAGATAGTGAATGGGGAGTCTTATGCCAGATTCTGTTAGGGGGCTGCGTGGCGACAGCTTTGATGTTAATCTTTGAAAATGCTATTATCTGTTTTATCTTTTACTTATTAGTATTTGTGTTAACGTGTTGAATTTTGAAATTGTAAGTTTGCAGGGTTGCCACCTTCTACTGAAGGCCAACCCGGAGGGGGGTAAAAACCCTTACTTGGCGGCGTGGTGCGGCGGCGTCTCCCGGCATCCTGCTGCAATTCCCCCTCCCAATGCAGTGAACATGACTGCGCGGCATCAAATGACGCCGCGTTGCCATGGCAACCAGACGCAACGTGACATCATGCCATGGCAACATGACGCCGCGTGGCGTCATGACGTCACGTAGCGTTCGTTTGATGCCACGCAGCCATGTTAGCTGCAGTTGAAGGGGAAATTGCAGGAAAATAACGGAGAGTGCCAGAGAGGCTGCCGCACCCTGCCGCACCCCGCCGCCTCCCAGAGATTGACAACCCGTAGCCCGGAGGTAAGTACCCGAACCCGGAGTCTCTGGGTCAAACCCGGAGAGGGGGGAACCCTGTAAGTATGATGAGCAATACTAAAAATGATTTTGTGTAAATGTTGTGCGCCGCCCCTCCCAGGCTGATTTCGCTGACGGGGACACATCGTTACCATCTTATCCGAACCTGCTGTGTTTTGGGGTTTAGTCCACACTTGATGCATATGGGAGCCCCATTGCCTCCCAGATAGTCCAATCTGTTGCCTTGATTTTTTAGCAATAGAGGTGGTCCTCGCTTACCGACGTCCCAGTTTCCGGCGCCACACAATGCAGTACCCCGGGCGCATTGTTCGACACAGGACCCACTTATCCGAAGGTCACCGCTGCCGATTAACATGGGACCCGCAGTCAACGAACATGTGTGCCTAGTCATAGAACATGTGTGCCTAGTCGTAGAACATGTGTGCCTAGTCATAGAACATGTGTGCCTAGTCATAGAACATGTGTGCCTAGTCATAGAACATGTGTGCCTAGTCATAGAACATGTGTGCCTAGTCAACGAACATGTGTGCCTAGTCATAGAACATGTGTGCCTAGTCATAGAACATGTGTGCCTAGTCATAGAACATGTGTGCCTAGTCATAGAACATGTGTGCCTAGTCATAGAACATGTGTCCTAGTCATAGAACATGCACTGATGATTTTCCATCGTTAAGTAGTTTCTCTAATAAGAGGTGGTGTGCACATTGTACTATAGGTCAGAGTAGATTGCCTTACTGACTGAGCCTATTCCATGATACTCTATTTATCTGATCCGTTATACATTGGTGTGTTATTATTCGTATTTAGTCCACGTGAGGGAGGACTGTGTGGTGAGGTTACATGGAAGTACCATAT
This sequence comes from Ascaphus truei, assembly GCF_040206685.1. Taxonomy (NCBI): domain Eukaryota; kingdom Metazoa; phylum Chordata; class Amphibia; order Anura; family Ascaphidae; genus Ascaphus; species Ascaphus truei. The sequence goes on along the minus strand of NC_134493.1, from coordinate 32,407,217 downwards.
TCCCATCTGCGACTGAGAATGGGCCTGTAGAAGGGGTCTATTACCCAAAACGTTGCCTCCCTCACCTTTCCGCATTTTTCCTTCCCCCAGTGGGTTTTTCTCCCCCTTTGTTTGTACCCTGTTTGTGACACTCCCTTCCCCCACCTTCTCCCTTGGACAAGAGATTATAATGGCAGCGACGGCGCGCACGCGCATGCGCGGCATGAACAGCAGCCCTATTCTTTATGAGGCCGCCCATAGAGCACGCGAGAAGACAAACAATTCTGTCTTTGCCGCCCGACAGCCGGGTCACGTGCGCGGTTCAGCCAATGAAGGCGAACCGCTCACGTTACATCATGGCCACGCCTCCCCGAACCTCAGTGCAGGTTGGCGCATGTGACGCCAGGCACTATAATCAGGCACTATAATCGCGGCCTTAAGTTCCACCATTTAGCTTGTACAGACTTTTTACACCCATGTACTGATGCTCTTAGCACGTCAATTTTCAGAATACAATTTACACTTTGTTGGCACATACCCAACGTCTTACAGTCATTTATATTGTGTGCTAGGAACCCGTGTGCTATGGTTTTCTGTGTTTCTTAGTGGGTTTTTTCTGTATTGTAATGTTGTTGTTTAATGCTTGTAAACCCAATAAAAAAACTATATATATATATATATATATAAAACAAAAAGAAAGAATATTGGTACTCTACTTTCTACATCACCTCATCTTTCTCAGGATTGTGGGTGCACTTCAATCCTTCAGTGAAACTTGCATGCTCACGGCTGCCAAGGGTACATTTTGTGGTGGAGATGTGAGCAGTTGCAAGGGTCTCCCGAGCATGATGGAAGTGTGGAGGTGACCGAATCCCTGTGCAGTGAGAGTATGCAGAATAGTAACTGTGATCCTCTACTTCAATGCTTTGAAGTTAGATACTGACGTGACCATACTCACGGCTCGTAAACTCCCCCAACCCCCCCCAATTAACAAGGAAATAAGTAAGTTGCCCACCATGAGACGTCACAGTTGTGCACCCAGAGGCCCATTTCCCACAAGGCTGAACCTAGAACAGCAATTGTGCGATTGACATCATTGGCTGAACCGCTCACGTGACACGACCGTCGCCTGCCAAAAATTCCTCTGTCTCCTCACCAGTCGTCCGCCCTGCAGCTCCAGGCGACGCGCACGCCTCTACTGGTATGTTTATTGTAATTGGATTTATGCATTTTGTTTTTGTGCTGTGCTGCGTCACGCCAAGAGACGACGCTGGCGTTTTTCAGTATAATCATATAATCACGGCATAATACATTGTTGCTACAGAATTCCGCTGTGCATTGCTTTGCAATTTGTCTTTTAGTTTATCCTAGAAACCCTGTAATCAAATGGGCACCATTAGTCTCATGAGAGGACAGTGCCATATTCTATTCAACGAAGAATAAAAATAACTGGTTTATTGTGACGGTGAAGGGGTACCCAGGCCATTAATAAAGGTATTTGGCCCGGCTGGGTGCCCCTGAGCCATATTGGGGAATAGTAAAATGTCAGCTCTGCAACCCAATCATGGCAGAAACACTGTGTTTTGTGATAAAACTGTATATGTGTGTCTTATTATTCCTGGAGAGTTAAGCAGCGGACATTTCCCTGCTTCAGCACAGACCAGAATAGTAAGACCGGGCAGGGGAATGAATTACATTCAGGTCCCCCGGTATATGCCCGCGAACCCCAGAACCAGGGGGGTTCAGAGTAAAGTCATTTTTAAGATTATGTGTATAACTGTGGCAGTGTTTTCGTGTAAGCGTGTGAAAGGAAAAATGGTTTTAAAACCCAGCAGCTAGCAGTATAGTAGGAGGCTTTTTGCTAACTTTCGGTAGGAAGCTCCTAGCGCCGTGAGATTTGCTGTGAGCACCAGGAACTATCATGTCGCACAATTTTTATAGAGTTATATAAAAAAATGGATGAATTAACGTCCCTCTATTTTAATTGTACCAACATGTTAGGCATATGGGGATTTTCATCTAACACGCCAGAGGCAGAGTGGCAACTCTGCCCTCTAAGCTTCAAAGGCAGTCCAGGATATGGGAGTGTTAAACCTTTTGTTAGCAAGGAGGGGGAAAGGAAGAGAATTTCAATAAGCCATCCTGGCAAATGGCTACTCTGCCCAGACTGAGTGGCGCCAGGTAGAGGGGACGAACCTCATATGCTAAGTGATACAAAACAAATAGGTAGCGCTATATCCTAAAGTGTAGGCAGCCTATGATATATCCCTGAACCCCAGTCAGGTATCAAACAGTACAAAAATTATATATCAATGGCGCTCTGCACTAGTGAAATATAAACATATAATATATAGTAATGGAAATATACAACCAGTGGCGTGGATGTTTCTCCAAAAGTAAGAAGGTATCAGGCAGTGGATATATAAGAGTATCCCCTCTATGGATGGCTGCTGCTGCACCGGACTGCTGGGCTCACACGTGTGTTGTTAGCCGTGGATAGTGCTTGCTCCCTCTGTTTGTAGCATAAGCCTCTGTGCGCCCTGGACACGGAAGATTCTTCCTGCTCAGCTGTTGAAAGCGCGCCAAACGGAGCTGTAGTGAACGCGGATGGATATCCGCACGTGTGTTGTTAGCCGTGGATAGTGCTTGCTCCCTCTGTTTGTAGCATAAGCCTCTGTGCGCCCTGGACACGGAAGATTCTTCCTGCTCAGCTGTTGAAAGCTACGTTTACCCCTGAGGAAGAAAGCTAGACTTTCGAAACGCGTAGGGTGTTTCTAAGAGGTCCTCCAGACTCGGTGGTGAATCCTGTCCCCCTTGGAACCTGCTAGCAGATGTCCGTTGGCTGCCGAATCCAGGCGGATATCCATCCGCGTTCACTACAGCTCCGTTTGGCGCGCTTTCAACAGCTGAGCAGGAAGAATCTTCCGTGTCCAGGGCGCACAGAGGCTTATGCTACAAACAGAGGGAGCAAGCACTATCCACGGCTAACAACACACGTGTGAGCCCAGCAGTCCGGTGCAGCAGCAGCCATCCATAGAGGGGATACTCTTATATATCCACTGCCTGATACCTTCTTACTTTTGGAGAAACATCCACGCCACTGGTTGTATATTTCCATTACTATATATTATATGTTTATATTTCACTAGTGCAGAGCGCCATTGATATATAATTTTTGTATCATATGCTAAGTGGCCAAGGTACAAAGTTGGCACATGCCCAAAGCAGACAGAGAAGCCCCTCTACCAGGTTTGAAAAGTATTGGCAACTTCGTGATAGGGGGGAAGGAATTATTCTCACAGAGTAGATTGGCTGCATGGGTTAAATATAGGACTGTTTAGTGCATAAAAAACCCATTCAGCCCATGGGGAAGGAGTTCCATCATGTAACAAGATTCATCATGCCGTGAAAGATCCATCCTGTAACCAGACTTAACAGCGTAACTAGTAAGTGTATTTTTCGTTGTAATTGTAAATCAAGCTGTGTATGTTCATTCTGTAAATAAATCGCAATTTATTTTATCTCTTGCTTTGCTCAATCAAAGGATCCGGGTATTAAGGTGTTAAAAGTTCTGATCTCCCGTGACATTTATTACCAGAAAACAATGGAAGAATATGGTGTGTCTGCAGAGCACGCACGTTGTAAGTGAAACTTCTTTGTTGTTTTGTCATAGAAATTGTATTGTGATTTTTATAATTTTGATTGAATGAAAGTTTTTTGAGTATTTTTTTTCAGCAGAAATTGCAATACATTATACAAATGAGTTATGATCACGAAATGAAGATACATATATTTTGGATTTAAAAGGGATGTAAATGCTGTTACTCTCTAAAGTCTTTAATTCAAATAAAATCATAATAATCAAAGTACAATTTCAGTGACAGAGAACAGAAACAAGTTTGGGTTAGAACGCGTGTGTTCGGCACATAGCCCCCCTTTTAAAAACAAAAAATAAGCATTACAGTGAATATATTATAATAATCTTAAAATGTATGTGTGTGTTGTGTGTTTGTTGTGTGTGTTACTTATGTGTGCGGAGCCACCAACAAGGGGGGACAGAAGGTACAGGTGTCCCGGGCCCGGTGGGGGAGGGGAGCCCGGCAGCGCAACTTTGGCCCGTCCCAGCTGCCGGTCCTCTCCCGGCCGGGCCCCGGCTCTCTCTCAGATGCAGACCTCTATCACTGTCCAACGCAGATGGGCCTCTGTGACATCAGTGCGCCAAGGTAGGGTTGGCCCAGCATCCGGTGCACAATGGCATGGAGGGAGACCCGGCATGCGTCAGCTCGGCATGGGACAGAGGGATAGAGGCCTGCAGATAGTGAGAGCTGGGGCCCGGCCGCGAGAGGACCGACAGCCGGCCTGGCCAGAAGTCTGGCCCAACTTGCAGTGCCGGCCGGACGGGCCCCCCGCAGACCATCCACAAGGTAAGTCTGTTTTAAAAAATATATTTTTTGGGGGTGTTTATATGTATTGGGGGAGTGGGGGTCTTGTTTATATGTATTGGGGGAGTGGGGGGTATTTTTAATATGTATTGGGGATCTTGTTTATATGTATTGCGGGGTGGAGGTCTTTTTAATATGTATTGGGGGGGTCTTTTTAATATGTATTGGCGGGGTGGGGGGTCTTTTTATATGTATTGGGGGAGTGGGGGCTTTTTAAAATGTATTGGGGAAGCAGGGGGCTTTTTAAAACTTATTGAGTGAGTGGTGGGCTTTTTAGAATGTATTGGAGTGGGGGCTTTTTTAAATATATTGGGGGAGTGGGGGGCTTTTTAAAATGTATTGGGAGTAGGGTGCTTTTTAAAATGTATTGGGGGAGTAGGGTGCTTTTTAAAATGTATTGGGGGAGTGGGGTTATATGTATTTTGTAGGGGGGATTGAGTGAGAGTGGGGAGTGAGAGAGTGAGTGAGGAATAGAGGGAGTAAGAATGAGACGCAGGGGAGAGAAATACATTTGAGTCGGGAGGGGGGATGATTGAGGAAGAGGGAGTCAGACGGAGGGGGAGAAATACATGGGAGGAGGGTGGGAAATAGAGGCTACTCGTGAGGTGTGAAATGGTGGGCCCGGACATAACTCTAGTCCTGGGCCCCCGGGAAATCTATCTTCTGCCCTGTATGTGTGTGTGTGTGTGTTAGTTATGTGTATGTGTGTGTATGTATGAGTGTGTTTCTGTAGCCGTGTGCTGAGTGACTCAGTTTGCTTTTGCGCATGTGCGCCGGCTGCTTCTGTTAATACAAGTGTAGCCAGAGGGGGTGCAGAAGTGTAGAGTAGCGTGCACGCACTCGTGCACACTCATGGCAGTAACGTTTTTTCGTCTCCATTCAGCTAGTTCAGTCCTGTGAGATGTAGTTTTGTGGTAGGTGCCAGCAAAGAAGTTTCACTTCAAAAACATCACTATTTTATTAAAAAAAAAATACCATCTTAGGGTTTAGAACCCAGTGATTCCCTAGAGAGGACAACCAGACTTGTAAGGCTGCGGTCCCAGTAATGTCTGTGACACGTGTGCCCGGTGGGGGGGGCGGCGCGTGCACAGCGCTAACCGCGATCTGCGGTCTGACAGGGAGAGAGGGAGCTTGCGATGGGAGGGGGCGTGGTCGGGTATTAGCGAGGACGTGGCCATTACGTCACGCGGCTGGTTCGCCCTCATTGGGTGAACCGCCGGTGGGGGCGTGGCCACGCCTCCGTTGCAAGGAGCAAACTCAATTTGAGTTGGATAAAACCTTGCAGTAGGGCGCGGCTGCACCTTCAGCGTGACGGTGCGTACTGGGCCCAGCCCCATTGAGGGGCGGTGCTTACACGCACAGCGCACGCCGCGCCGTGCGCACAGGCTGTTACTGGGACCGCAGATTTAGGCTGCGCTGATAGTGACGGCGACGTCAGGCTGCGGTTGCTGAAAAAATCAAATTGAGATGACTTCCAGTGATCGCGACCATCCACTTGTTTTGAAGCGACGACGCGTCTCCGGCACTATAAGCGCAGCCTTCACTTGTGCTTGACACGTGTTTGATTAACACCATAGAATAGCTGCAACTGAGACAAGTTCCTGTAATCCAAATGAATGATCTAAACTCAGAACACGGAATTAAATGGTATCATTCTGCCTTAAATCAGTGAGCACACAATGCCGCTGCGCGCTGCTGATGTTACCACATACAAGTCACTCTGATAAAGAGGCGTGCTACATTGTAGCAAAGAAAGGACCGAAACGACTGCGCATGCGCACTGCTTTACATCGCACCATGCATCATCACAGAAGGCTGGATTTGCCGTGGGCGGTGCGTGTGACGTCATCGTGCGCGCGGAGTGGAAGAGAAGGCGGAAGCAACTCCTGGCACAGTAAGCACACGTGGGGAGGCAAGCAGGGTGACTTGTCCATATGTTTAGTTGCAGCGTCCCGATCAATTGGATGTCTTGCTTAGTGGGAACCTTGTGGGTGCTGAGCATGGGGCTCTCAGTAGTCTTTCACCCTTTCTGTGATGGAGGGGGGGAACTAAAGTACAGACTCATGGTGTGGTGCAGGGGTTAATCACTAAGGGGACTGATTGGTAAAATGTTCTAGCTGCAGTACTGATGCAAAAACAGATGCATGTTTAACTATAATCTGAAATTAAAGACTGCAAAAAAATTTTTATACTTAAAAAAACATGTATGCTGATCTGAGAACTGGGGAAGGAAAGGTGTTTAGTGTTTGCAAGCAGAACTCCTCATTGGTCAAGAGAAATAAAAAAAAATGTGCAAGGATGGCCGCTTCATGAGCAAAGTTGTATTTTTAGATGCAAACTTCAAGACCGATTAAAGTTCCTTTTTTTTTATTTCGTAAAATAAAACCTTGCAATGAGTGGTAGATGGGATATCATCTTTAGAGGTGAGGAGCATTGATGTGAATAGAGCAGACTACAAAATATAAACATTCATTTCTAAAAACTCCTGTGGTGAATGCAGATTTAGGAGAAATATACTAAAAAGCATAACCTTTTTCTTATTGCCATGCTCCAAGTACATTATAAGTCAATCATTAATCTGTATAGCCAACGTATATATGTATTTAAACGAATACTGTTCCTGCAGTTAACACTTGAGAATCTGGGTATTTTAAAATTACAGTTTCATGTAATAATATCCATGACTGATTATCAAGATTACACAAATATTATTTGGTTTACATTTTTTACTTCTATATTATCCATATGATTTGTGACTACATCATACAGTTTAAAATATGTAAATATTGCATGGTCATCCATCTCTAGTGGAATAGTAGAACAGTTAAAATATTTATTTTAGGTATGTGGTTTGTTATTGAATTGTGAAGCATCTGCAAAGAAGAAGATAGGGATTTTACATACAGTGAAGTGACTAATTAGATTAGTACAGATTGCTAGATTATTGGCCCTGCATCGCTTTCCCTTTGATATTTTGTACGATCAGATATTTGACATGTGCTGAACATTTCACGTCTCTTTCAGAATGGCAAAAAACAAGACCCTCGCTGCAGATAAAAATGAGAGAAAGAAGAAGTTAGCAGAGAGCAAATCCGAAGATATGCCGCCTAAAAAGAAGAAATTAACTCCAGAGGTTGGTACCTAAATGTTACTTTAACTGTTTATCAGATTGTAAATACAGTAAAGCCTTAAGTTGCAGTCACTTCTAGCTGCAAATGTTGCTTACTTCTAGTTATTAGCATCTGTCCCACGTACAGGCAGTCCTCGGTTATCCAATGGAATCGGTTCTGGAAGTAGCGTTGGATAGTGAAACCGTTGTAAAGCGAGTCCCATGTTAATCGGTGGCGGTGAGCGTCGGATAACGCGTTCTGGCATCGAAAAACGGCCCATAGGGTGGCATTGTAAAGCGTTGGATATGCCATTCATTGTAAAGTGAAACGTTGGATAACGAGGACTACCTGTACAGTGAATTGAATCCCTCTGCCATATTATACCCAGGATGTCCCTGGAGTTACTTCAGAACTAAAGCCGCAACCCAGGCTGCTTGTTTGTTCACAGCATGGGAACCGTGTTATTTTCAGCTCTGGGGACGCTCCAGTTCCATTGATACCAGTGAAGCTACCAGTATTGAAGCCCCTTTAGGGGAAACAAAATGACAGTTCAAATGTCACTGTCCTGCAAGCCAATCGGAAGTCGCAGTGTCATCCATTGAACGATCATTTCAATCCTAGAGCGAAACCAGGAGGTAATGCCGGTAATTTCACCGCTAGGTGTCTTGGAAACAGGGCACCCCAGGGCTGGAAATAGGGGGCTGCCCTGGAGCTGAACCGTGCGGATTCCCATCCGGTCAAGATAGGATACAGAGGGGTCAAAATAGCGGGATTGCTGCTTTAAATTTTTACATGCAAATCCTGATATGTCTTTCCCGGTGAATTCTGCCAATGAACTATTATTACAAATAACTAATGCACTTTTTATTTCACTGGGGGATATCTGGCAGTAAATGGTTGAAATAAATGAGATATATTCCATGCTGTTTCAACAGGGTGTTAATTGGAAAACTATTGGCATAATTGCCCAGTGGAATCATTTTTAACACGTTTGCTGTTTAGGCTTTTTTTCTTCGATATGCTGTGAAGCTTCCCCATGCTCCGGAAGGTTTAAGTCCCGTTAAAATAAATATTGTTTAAATATTCCTAAACGGGGGGCAGCCAGCACATTGAATAGGTCCCTTGGTGAATTGGCCCCTTTGTTTTGCTGTAGCAGTTCTGAAATAATAATGGAAGCGATATATATATGGACGAGTATCCAGTGTTTTCACCCCTTCAGTGCCAGAGAGGGCTTAGAAACTGGGGCCTGTGTATCAAGGCAAAAGTGGTGGCATTGTCGGGCAAAAAAAATCTGCCCCATATGTATCACAGAATAAATCCTATTGATTTCAATAGTACTTTTTTCTTTGATAATCGGCGGTTATTTTGCCTTGATACACAGACCTTTGTTTTGCATTTCAAGTCGCAAGACATCAACAATATTCAACACAAGTCAGCGTTCGTGTTCCTTCTGTAATGGCCAGTTGGTATTCTGCAATGTTTTATGAACTGTTGGGTTAACAAAGCGAAAGAGTCTAAGATCGTTATTTTCCTTTATGCAGTCTAAAATTGCTTGAACCCCCCCCGCTCCCCCCCAAAACATATGTTGTGCGTTTAAACGCTGTGCAGGCTACTTATTGTTAAAAATAGCCCCACAAATGCCCAATTTTATGATTTGGTTGGCAATTTGTTTTGAAAGATCTTAAAGAAAGGCTAGACTGTCAGTGCACTAAAAATACACCGCGTGCTGCTGTTTTCCCATGTGTATTTATGTACCAGTTTTATCCAGCCAACAAAAATGTCGGCTATGTGAGCTGGTCACCCCCAGGGACTCTGTATTCCCAGCCTGAGTGTAACCCCCATTGTTCACACGTGTGTGACAAAAATGCCGGCCGATCCTGCTGCTAGCCAAAGAACAATGTAGCGTACCCAGCTTCAGCTAATTGCGTGGTATAGAAGCTGCGTGTTTCTGGCCAGCATATCCCCTATCAAATATTCCGTCTTCTCCTTGCTCAGAAAGGTTTAAGCCCCGTTCATTTTGTCACAGAAAATGTATTTTTTGGCATTTTAAGTTAAATGCCCCCTCTTTTTAAAATGAGTCGGAAGCCGGAGGGGCGGGGGTGTCTCAGGTGCTGAAACATGGTCATGGTGGATACGCCATGGGCACTCAAGTGGTTTAACCGCCATTTTGTTTCCCCGTGTATCTCGGGAACCAGGAGGTTCCTGGAACTGAAAATGTCACATTTCATCTCTGGGGACCCGCTTGTTCCCATCCTTGTTAAATAAATTCTCCTGGGGTGCCTGCTGCTGCTGCTTTACCCCAAGCCAAAAGCCTTCACATGTCTTTCAGTGAGTAATATGTTTGTCTTATACCGTTCTGACAAAATATCTATTTGCTGTTATGGAAATGTATTATTACTATTACTGGTAATGAATAGTTATGAGCCTGACAAGCAAAACAATTTGAACTCAAACCTACCCATATAACAGAATGCGTCAGTAACACGTATGTATGTATGTGTATATGTATGTATGTGTTCAAAGCCAGGAGAACTGCTAGGGAAAGAGAATTGGCGATGCTTTTAACGAATACAAATACACAAACCCTGCGCTACTTTCCAAATCGGCTTACAGTTTATCAGTGACATTTTACATTGTGACCTAAGTCTAATAACAAAGGAGTCATTTAGTTGCATCTTTTGATGGGAAAAAAAAAGGAATTTAGCCGCTGACCCCGTAATCTCCATTTAAGCCAGTACCTGCAATAAATGCATCATATTTCTTATGGTCCTGTGGATGTGTTATGAGCCCTTGCTTGCATATTTTCAGGGTAACTGTTGAGTGTCAGTTCTTGAAGGTATTTTTTTACATTTATTATTGGTTAGTTTAAGGTAACCGTTAAAGCTGCAGACCAAGCAATATCCTACATATGTGTTTTTTGTTTGTTTTTAAATCCGTTCTGTACTATGAGAAAATACTTGTAGCATTTTTTTAAATGGTCTGAATGACATTTTTAATGTATTATAATGTAACAAGCAATTTTTTGTTTCTATAGCAACCATTTACAAAGTCACACCCCCTTCCTCTTCTGAAACAGGCTCTGGCACACCCCTTTTTTGAGCCCTGCCCTCTCTCTAGCAGTGCACCAATTGTATCTAGTGACTGCCTGGTCACATTATCTTCCCCATAGAACTTTGCATCTTCTGCTGCACTGACAGCCATTTATTGAACCCCCAAGCTGGATCTTCACTGATCGGCAATTTAGCTAATTACTTATCATTGTGTTGATTGTACTGATGCACATATTAAAGGGGAGGGGAGTGGGTACAGCAGCTTGGACTGCTGCTTTAAAGCTGCAGACCAAGCAATATCCTATTTTTTTTTTTTTTTTTTTTTTAATTCAGTTCTTTTCTATTAGAAAATACTTGTAGCATTTTTTTAAAAACAACTCTGAATGACATTTTTAATGTATAATGTAACAAGCATTTTTGTTTCTATAGCAACCATTTACAAAGTCACAGATACTGAGTTAATACTTTTCTGCAGCCATTTAGTGAACCCCGGAGCCGAATCTTCGCTGATTGGCAACTTAGCCAATTACTTATGATTGTGTGGATTGTATTGATGCGCATATTAAAGGGAGGAAAAAGCGGCAGCTTGAACTGCTGCTTTAAATCCTTAATACAAAAAAAATATGCCGGCACCTCAAAAAGTCAATATTACAGTGAAAGTCCTGACCATATGGCATGAACCAGTCCTGTTGACCTAGAAATCCTCTGATTCTTGATAGTTGTAAGAAGCCAAATAAAGGTAGACACCGCAAGTAGTAACTCCACGGGTAGTGTCCAGTCTCAGGGGCTGAAGTCCTCACCGGTGAAGGACCGTCCCCCGGCCATGTGGACCACCACAAATGCGGAACCGACCGCTGCACCTCCACCTCCACGTGTCGTCCCGTGCGCCGGCCTCGCGCTCCCACGCAGATCGTGCGCGCATGTACGGACGGCTATCAGCTCGGCGCTACATTCCACCCGGCAGAGCCTAGGATGCGCGCACATACGCGGATGTAATTCGCCTCGGCACTACGTGCAATATTGTCCCAATCTCTGGAGATATCCTATGATAACTGGCAAACGATTGATTACCCACAACCCTACGCGTTTCGTGAGAGTGCCTCACTTCCTCAGGGGCATATTGACTTTTTGAGGCGCCGGCATATTTTTTTGTTTTTGTTGTGTATATATAGTTTAATCTATATTTGTTCCTGGCAGCCTTCCTAATTTTTAGGCACTGTAGTTATTACTGGTAGGGTTTATAGCACACTACTTTTCATTTAGCATTAGCGCTGTAGCACATACACCTTTTTCACACGTTTAAATCCTTAATGATGTAATCTTAATCCAATACATAGTGATACTTTATAACCCAGGGGTGACCAACTCCAGTCCTCAAGGGCCACCCACAGGTCAGGTTTTCAGGATATCCCTGCTTCAGCACAGGTGATGCAGCCGAAGACTGAGCCACTGATTGAGCCACCTGTGCCAAGCTGAGCGATCCTGAAAACCTGACCCGTTAGTGGCCCTTGAGGGCTGGAGTTGCCCAGCCCTGTTGTAACCTCTTCACTGGCAGAGGTATTATCCCACATGTACATTCTTTCAAAACAATTTGGTGTGGTATTTGCTTTAACATTGCACTTCTTTGCAGCAGGAGACATTAACGAATAGTTGCATGTTGCGTGTGCGTGTTAGAAACCAGTATCCGTGGTTTGCTGCCTCCCGCAGAACCTTGCCGTTTTCGCTTTGCATTTGAAGCCCTGGTTATGTAAGGATTTGGCAGGATAGGTTTGCAATCCTTAGCACATCAGTACGAGCAGATTTCCCAGGGCAAAGTATTTGCAGCTGAGAAAATAGCTGCTACTTTGAAGATACTTTTCCCAGGCAAAACTCTTACATATCCAACTGTTCCCTGTGTAAACAAATTAGGCGATACCTTGTGGTACTGAGTACTGAAATGCGATTGGTTCACTGTTTGGTTGTATTTTGAAGCCATCTTTGAAATGGACTGCAGGTAATGTATCTGCGCATTCTTTACTTAGTTATTGTTGAATGTGGTTTACATTAGTCATATCCGGTAAAATATATATCACAAGCGACAGAGAAGCCCAATGCTACATCCAATATGACAAAAATACACAGTAAAATACTTATATATTCTCTTGGGAAAGGGTCATTTAGTTTAACCCTTTGGCCAATGCATTGTAAGCCTGCGAGCCACGTCAAGGCAGACACCCGTTCGCAAGTCCTAACACTACCAGATAAAATACTAATATACCTCTGTTAGGATTATAATTATCATTTACCTCTATTAGGAGGGAGAAAGACCAACATTGGGCTCAGTGGTTCCCAAAAAGAGTTTGCTGGGGTTCTGTGTGTTGTTTATTATTATATATCACACTGGATATCCCATGATTATGGGTTGGAGAAAGGTATAGTAATTTGTGATGAGTTTAGCATCTGAACGGCATGTGTTGGTGTATATATATGTGTATGGAACAAAGCTCTATCCTGGATCTCCTCTTACCTCTCCCTTCATACTTTCAATGTCTCTTCTGCTAACACCTGCTCCTCTATTGATCTCTCTGTGGGGGTACCCCAGGGCTTTGTCCTGGGACCTCTTCTCTTTTCTCTGTACACACTCTCTCTAGGTGACCTAATAACATCTTTTGGGTTTAATTATCACCTCTATGCTGACGACACACAAATATACTTTTCAACATCCGACCTTACACCTGCTGTACAAACCAACGTTTCTGAATGTCTCTCTGCTATATCATCCTGGATGGCCCTCCGCCGCCTTAAACTCAACATGGCTAAAACAGAGCTCCTCATACTTCCTCCCAAACCTGGCCCTACTACCTCCTTTCACATTACTGTTGGAACTACGATCATTCACCCAGTAGCCCAAGAACGCTGCTTAGGGGTCACACTCGACTCCTCTCTCACATTCGCCCCTCACATTCAAAACATTTCTAAAACCTGTTGCTTTTTCCTCCGCAATATAACAAAGATACGCCCTTTCCTCTGTTGCTCGACTGCTAAAACTCTGACTCAGGCCCTCATTCTCTCCCATCTTGATTACTGTAACCTCCTGCTGTCCGGCCTTCCTGCCTCTCACCTGTCTCCCCTACAATCTATCCTAAACGATGCTGCCAGAATCACTCTACTCTTTCCTAGATCTGTCTCAGCATCTCCCCTCCTGAAATCACTCTACTGGCTTCCGATCAAATCCCGCATCTCACACTCCATTCTTCTCCTCACTTTTAAAGCTTTACACTCTTCTGCCCCTCCTTACATCTCAGCCCTAATTTCTCATTATGCACCATCCAGACTCTTGCGTTCTTCTCAAGGATGTCTTCTTTCTACCCCCTTTGTATCTAAAGCCCTCTCCCGCCTTAAAGCTTTTTCACTGACTGCCCCACACCTCTGGAATTCCCTTCCCCTCAGTACCCGACTAGCACCCTCTCTATCCACCTTTAAGACCCACCTTAAGACGCACCTGCTTAAAGAAGCATATGAATAGCACTGTGGATATTCTGAACACATGATACATAAACCTTGGCCCCTTGCAGACACACTTGGCCCCTTGCAGACCAGAACTCCCTCCTACTGTCTCTGTACGTTCTCCCTAACTACCAATTAGACTGTAAGCTCCTCGGGGCAGGGACTCCTCTTCCTTAATGTTACTTTTATGTCTAAAGCACTTATTCCCATGATCTGTTATTTATATTATCTGTTATTTATTTGATTACCACATGTATTACTACTGTGAAGCGATATGTACATTAATGGCGCTATATAAATAAAGATAGATATATATATAAATATATATATATATATAATATATATATATATATATATATCTGTATATATATATATATATCTGTATATATATAACTGTATGCTCATCTGCATGTCTTAGGCAGGTCTGCAACCCCACCTTTCCCCATTATCACCCAGCATACAGCACTTCCACTGCAGCAAGGGATTCTGGGAAATGACATGCAAATGAGCACACAGTGTCACTTTTTGCCTCAAAAAACATTTTTAACATGGTTCCCTATAGGCTTAAGCTTGCTGCATGGTCACAGCTTTGAGCACAGCCAGGGTTAAGGTGCATACCCAGAAAACCACCCACAGACAGCTGTTTCGACCTTAATGGGTCTCATCAGTGTATATATACTTGTGAGCACATTCACATGTCTTAGACAGGCCTGTAACCCTGCTTTTTCCCGTTGTCACCTAGCATAGTGCTTCCACTGCAGCAAGGAATTATGTAAAATTACATGCAATTGAGCACACAGTGCCACCTTTTGTCTTAAATCCATTATTACACGGAACCCCTAAGTAATGCTCGCTCTTTTAAACATAGCCTGGGATGAGATGCAAAGCCAGTGAACCCACTCACAGACTGTTTCGACCTAGTGGGTCTCATCAGTGTGAGGTTGGTTGTACTGGCTTTGCAATTTAAGACTTGGGTAGGTCTTCACCACACATTTAGGATCTCTCTCTCCCTCTCCAGAATATCACTTGTGAGCACATTCACATGTCTTAGACAGGTCTGCTATATCTCTCTCTTACTGTCTATCTCTATAATCACTGATCTCTTCCGGCGGTGTTACAAGGGATAAAGAAAGGTTTTGCCAGGACGCAAGATGCAAAACCTGCGCAATGCTCCACACAGCGGGCACAATACAAATACCACACAGGAATCTGGAGTACAAAATCAGAGGAAGGTTCACATGTTCCTCCAGCAATGTCGTGTACCTCATGTGCATGAAATGCCCAGGGGGCTGCTACTACATAGGTGAGACGGGACAGGGACTAAACAAGGGAATTAATCTGCATCGCCAAAGCATCACACGCGGAACAAGAGACAGTCCTGTCAGCGAACATTTCTCTGACTCTGGCCATAAGATGAACGATCTGAAGGTGGCCATACTCAAAGGTAATCTTAGAACACCGAGACGACTGCATGAATACAAATTTATGCAACTGTTTGGGACACTTAGAGGTGGGTTAAACCGAGACCACAGCTTCATGAGTCACTACTGACACGAGAACTCTCTTCCCATGAGTGCTAAAGGCTGTCTATACATATTGCGCTTTATGAATGCGCACACGGCTGTCTCTTACACATACAAATGTACAATGTAATTCTATCCGTATATACCAATAGGGACCACACAGTATCTACACACATCAATAGTAATGCAACACCCTCTTACATTTCTATACCTACCCACACACACCTTTTTGTAAAGCGCTGTGTACCCTGTGGGCGCTTTATAAATGTATGTTTATACACACGTACACACATACTCTTACATCACTAACATACAGGGACCATTTAACATCTTGGGTCATAAATCGCATACTGTACAAGGGGAAGTATAGGCTTCAGTCGGATACATTTCAGGATGCACTGTTTTAAGTAAAACCCTTTCTAGTATATATTCATTGTAACACCGCCGGAAGAAGTGATCACTGTATCTCGAAAGCTTGCACAAATAAAAACATTTTGTTAGCCACAGAACGGTATAATCGGATCTCTCTATAGATCTATATCTGTAATATGTAGTGTCTTTCACAAATATTAGCCCAATCCTTTTCCTTGCTGCATACTCCATAAGGGCATTTTAATATAGTGTCACTGAAACGTCATGGGGATAGGTTTCTTGGCTCATCTGCTTTACATAGCATTTCCTTGGAGGTGTATGTCTCTTCCCTTCAGGTAAGAGCCCCTACCAATTTTCCAATTTAGTAAAGGTATATTACATTTCAGTGTCAGTCTGCACATCACCCTCCAAGAGTAGGTGAATGAATAAGGCTATAATGTTCAAAGCTACTTCCAATGGGACAAAAATACACAGTGCAATACCTATATATTCTCTTGAAAAAAGGGTCATTTAGTTTAACCCTTTGGCCAAAGCGTCTTAAGCCTGCTGCCACTTTCAAAGCATGACCGTTAGCAGGTCCTAATACTTCCTGGGTTAAAATTCTTATTTACCTGTATAATTACAGGAAGAATGATCACATTGGATCTGTCATGATATATAGGTATTGCACTGTGTATTTTTGTCACATTGGAAGTAGCTTTGGGCATCTTTGTCTGTTTTTTGTTGTATACATTTAGCCACGCCCACTAGCACTCCTTTTGACACTTAATATAGATATATATTATGTGGTAATAGTAGGGGTTTTTCAGAGCTTGTTGGGTATCTGTGAATGTATAAGGCTGACAGACATATATGTAAGTTTTACATGTACACACACAGGGAATGTGTGCACCCACAGTTTACCTCTATAGTAAGGTAACTATGATACTGGCTTTGGCCAACTTTTAATTGCACTACTCACAGAAGCATATGCTTTATTTAACCCCTTAAGAGCTTTCTCACATTTTCACTAGTCCATGGGACAATAATTACATATATTCAGTGTAGGTACCCTGCATTATGCCTTTACGTTGACTGCAGGCTTATAACGCTTTGGCCCAAGGGTTTAACGAAATAACCCTTATTCATGAGATAACTATTTTATTTTAGCCTAATTGGTAGGAGCGCAGGAATTGTACCTTTTTTGTTTTTCTTCGTGTAAGGCCTATCTTTTTACCAGCAGCAAACTGTGTGCGTGCGTGTGTTTGTGTTTGTGTGTGTGTGTGTGTGTGTGTGTGTGTGTGCGTGTGTGTAACCAGCTTAGCTACCCACTCAGTTAGAAAGGGCTGGAGTAAAGGTTTAGTTATTCTCCAAAGTGGAGTAGGCCTTTATTTTGTTGTTTTTTTGTGTGTGTTGCCTTGTTAAAGGAACAGTCGCAATAAAGCATAATCGGTCTCATTAAATATATTGAATGTTCTTTTGAACACCTAACACAGATTAGGGCTAGAACACAATTACATTATGCTATGCGGGTTTGTTCTGTATGGGGCAGGATTTCTGTTGTATGGTCCTCATGTCCAGTAATAGTTTGCGTCCCCTACAAAAGAGATCAAGACGTAGTTTGACCAATCTTTTTTCCACTAATGGTTACTTGTTGTGATTGAACAAACGTAACGTTATGTTTTAAGTTCTTTGGCCAAGTTGTAAATTCCTTCTGTTCGTGGCACGAGAGCTTTTTCTATGAGTCATCTCTAGTGGTTTCTATTTGGAAATCCCAATTTCTGGCACTTAAACAAATAAAGCCACAATTGTGGTTTTCTGTTTTAATTACATTCTATAATCAAGACAGGAGTTCACAAACACACTTCATTGCTTTAATTCTGGCCACCTGCATTTGGAAAGCAACCTGTATTAATATTAATGAATTGATCAATAAAAAAAACATTATTAAAAGGCATAGAATCTGCTCCTTATTTAATAATCGATTCTCATTTCACATAAGGGCCTCACTAGGGCACAAAATTGAAAGCTGCATCTCACCTGGTGGTGAGGGGCGCAAGGTTTATAGAGGCCCCGAGCGCTTCCCGAAGGCATTTAAATTAAAAGCCGGCGGAGTGGCGAAGGCCTCTGTAAACTTCACTTACCTTGGCTCAGACGGCTTCTGGAGAGGCATCGCCATGGCAATGTGGCGGCAAATGACGCGGGGGTCACGTGGCGGCAAATGAGGCGGGGCCATGGCAACGTGATATCAGAATGCCTGGGCCAAGGTAAAAAGGGGGAGCTTTGCATCTTTGGTCCCCTTCTACTGCCCGGACAGCCATTTAATGAACCCTTGATCTTCAGCAAGAGGACTCCTCTAACGTTCCGTCGTCAGTTTTGACGCGATCACGTGATCGCGAGTGCCAGAGGGGCTGCGGTGTTCAAAGGGTTAAAGTGAGACTTGGGAGAGGTTTGATTTCCTCTGGCTGCTCCCTTGACTATTATGTCACTGTGTGATCAGCGGGTGCTAGTACAGCTAGAGACCCCTCCCCCCCTCCCCCACTCCCCACCTCCCCATATTATTATTGGCTTTCTGATAAAGAGCAAGAAAACACTTGATTGACAAACAACTGGCCTTACTGTGGGATTGCACATTTTAACCCTTTGAGTTCTGGTGGGTCCGCAGCACCACCACCCCTCCGGCAAAGCGCGGTCTCAGACCGCGGCGGCCCTTTCCCCCGGAATCGGAAGAGGAATCCTCTCTCATTGTCCTTCAGATCGTGTCCGGCGCTCCTCGGGAACGCAGGACGGGATCTATGCTGAAATAAAAGCTACCTGCAGCATCACGTAACCACTATGGCATGGGACATGGAGAGCGCCAGACCCCGTGACCCTGTGACCACATCTTGGGGCACCCACAAGAGAGAGATGAGCAGGCCCTTTCCCAGGAGAAACTGAAAGGAGTCCAGGTGCAGAATTTTGGATAGATTGCAAAGGTGACCGTTTTGAAGCCATATGTTACCGGGGGCTGCACTCGGGGTTTAGCAGTCGTGTGCTAAAGGAAAGGGCATATCTGGACCATTTTGCAGGGGAGGAAGCAACGAGTTTTGGCTGGAGCATGAATGGAGGAGACAAATGTCACACCTAGGGAATGTCCATCCGGGACAGGACAGATGGTTTTATTTTGCTGGGGACACTGGGTCAGATTTAGGAGGAAATGTTCAGTTTTAGATAAATTACGTTCGAGGCGGCAGACCGCCATCCATGGGGATATAGCACAGAGGCAAATAAGTTATTGGATTGCAGGTGTGTGGTTCGGAATGGATAGAAGTGTCTGTGTATTGGTGATACCCACAGCCAAAGTAGTTGATGAGATCACCAAGTGATGGTGAAAGAACATTAGATGTCCCCGGACAGAGCCCTGAGGTAAAACCAACAGAGAGACCAATGTGGAAGGAGGACCTGCTGGCAAAGGGTACAGGAAAGAAGCGGTGGAAGAGGTGAGGTGAGAACCAGGGTAGAGCTTTGTCTGGGATACCGGCATGGTGCAGGATGAGGAGGAGGAGGAGAGAGGGGCCAAACAGTATCAAAAGCAGCAGAGAGATCGAGGAGGGAAAATGGTCTTGGGATTCACTTATATAAGGCTCTTGGCAGCGGCATATCCAACGCCTCGTCTGGCAGTGAAATGCATCAACGTTTCACAGTTCTATTTTCTCCGCATAGTAATTGAGTTTCCGTCCGTTTTATTCCTCACACGAAAACATGCTTTTTTGTTTTCAAGGGTAAGGTAATTATCTGAAAAGCTCTTTGAAATGCTATTTAAAGGGGGACCAATGTAATTAGATTGAGTCCTTCTCGAAAAATAATTATGTAGATATCAAAGCTATCATTTTGTCTCGGTAAATCTCGCACCCACTCTGAGGATGGCATATTGTGACCTTGTGTGTGCCGGCAGAAGGTATAATGTCATTTCATTTTTTACATGTCCCCTCCAAATGACTATTTGAAATTGAAAATGGGCAGAAAGTAATTAGTGACTTGCGTCTTCTCACAGCTGTAACAAAACTGCGATTAAATCTGTGATCAAACTTAATGCTACAAATCATTTGTCCGATGTTCTGTTCCTTTTTACTGTCTATGCTTTACCCAGCGGTTACCAACCTCGTTTTGTTACCTATTCTAGCAGGGGTGCTCAACTGCTGTCCTCGAGCCCCACCAACAGGACAGGTTTTCAGGATATCTCCGCTTCAGCACAGGTGATTCATCCAGTCCCAGCCTCAGAGGAGGTGGCTCAATCAGTCCCGGCTTCAGCACAGCCGCTGATTGAGCCACCTGTGCTGAACCTGGGATATCCTGAAATCCTGACGGTTTGGGGTGCTGGAGGTCTGGGGCTGAACACCCCTTTATTATAGTACCGTATCAAAATAATATGCCAGCATCTTCTTTCAGACGGGGCAGTCCTATCGGTGGTCCCTCTTCCTCCGTCTCCTGTTCTCTGTCCCCGCAGATCTACTTCATTATCGCAACTAAAAAAATAAATGACAATGTATTTGACACTTTATGTTTCTCTGAGTTTCGGCTTTCTTAGCCCCCCCCCCGCCCCCGCGCAACAATTCTCGGTTAAGGAGACCCCATGTGTTTTTAGGACTTCATATGCAGAGCGTTGTACATTTTGTCATTGTCCCCATTTGAAAACCTTTCTTGTGATGTCTGCAATGCGTCTTACTGCATTTGTGTTTTTGCTGTAGCAGGCGGAAGATATAAAGGGGTATAGATAAAGCAATAATCTTTCCTCCTCCAACACCCTTTTTTTATTGCCAGTGTGTCACCGGAGTAGAACCACGCTTTTATCAGGGTCCTGAGGTATTTACTGGTGACGGTAGCCCCCCCCGGCGTGACCGACGCTAATTGGCAGCAGCAGGACGGGGTGTTGGAAATATCACGCGCTTTCAGTGACGGGCTCTCTTCGCACTGTGTTTCTGCAATTGTGATGCACCTCGGGTGTTAGAGGCTCCCGTGTTGCTAGATAATTTACTCGGGTTGGATCTTCCTGAATTGTGGGGAGAGTTTAAAGTTGTGTTAACCCCTTCTGCACCCCAAAGATATTCCGTCTCCGGGGAAATGTGACCTCTTGCAAAGACCGAGAACAGAATCATTTTTTTTGCAGGGGGAGATTACGGACTTAGATGATATTGACAATAGCCGCACATCACTAAGGTAATAAGTGATACAATTAACCCTTTCAGTACAAGGGGCCCTGCTGTGCAGTGCGTTGGCGATCCTCTGGGCACTGATGGGGTTAAATGGTAACATGTTGGCTAATTATTCTCTTCTCTTGATATATTCATAATTCTTTAAAAAAAAAACAAAGAACAAACATTGAACGGATACTTTCTTCAAGCAAACCGATTTACTAAGGGAACCAATAATGCCAACGACTTCAGGAACTGGCGAACACACAGCAAAAATAGGAAACCGCTGATCAGTGCACAGTATATACAGCTCAGACCATTGTAGCGGCTTCAGTGTGGGAGGGGGGGGGGGGGGGATGGTCCCAAAGATAAGGGTCTCTTGTACAGAGAGAGGAAATCTGAAATATGCGGGAAATAACGCCTAAGAGATAAATGTCTTCATTTGTGGTTTAATGGAATAAGGCAGAGTCGCTGTGGGAGGCACATCGTGTCCCCCTTGCATGTGTGGGGGACAGAGGAAGTTATTAAACGATGACCGTCCGTGACGCTTTTGGCAATATTGCACTGAAGTCAGTGGGAGTTCCTGTGCGGTGGTCTCCCGATCGGCACTATTGTAGTTTAATGAATAACCCCCTCCCCCCCCCCCCCCCCCAGAGTTCCATGACAAACGCTGTGCGCGAGGAGGATGCTTTGGGGAAACAATTGGATCCACAGCATGTTGTCCATTACGCTTAGCTGCACCCTGCCGTTAATTAAAGGGTTAATGAAACCAGGTTGAGACACCCCATGAGAAATGAATTGGCCATGTCGCCGGTACCCTACAGAAATGTGGGGAGACGTGCCCTTCTCTTCCAGACGCCTTTTAAGGGCCGTGCTTATAAATGCTCCTAACTTGGGTTTTATATGTTTATTTCCCGGCTGCGTATTATTAGAGCGCGTTGCAGTTATTGGGAGCGGCCATGGTCTGTCCCAGGCCTTCCGATGGACATGAGAATTTTTAGTTAGCTAGGATTTTAGATGGCTATTTTAAGGCCTCGTCTCTGGAACTAATTAAGCGTGCGGGGGTAAAGAGCGGTACTTATTTTGTTTTAGTCATAATTAGCTAGGAATAATCTGACAGAAGTGTGAGTGAGGGGCTCGGCCTATGTATTTATTTTCAGACTAGGAGTCGCACTATTAATATATACCAGGGGTGCGCAAACGTTCCCCGCTGCGCCCCCCTGCCTGCTCTCCCCCCTGCTCACGCCCCCCCTCCTTACCTTGTCTTCGGCGTCAACTGACCCCACAACGTCATTTGACGTCATGGCGACGTTGCAGAGGCCTCGCGTTCCCCCCCCGCATTTAATTGAAATGCCTCGGGGGGAGAGCTCTGGGCCTCTGCGACCACCCTGGAAAATCTTGCACCCCAGTTTGCGCCCCCCAGTTTGCGCACCCCTGGTCTATACCTCTTGTATTGGCGATACTAGCATTGAATGGCGCTGTACTCAGAACAGATTGATCTGCATATTAAGTAATATTCCCAACACCTGGGATTAACCGTTTTGCTTCCTGATGGCTCTAAAGTGGTTTACCAACGTCTATACAAATTATAGGTCATTAAACATTGGCCATATACAATCCATTTAATTTGGGGGGATTCACTACAGTCTGTTAATGGTTAACGCACCCGATCCATTGATTTGAGTGGCTCAATCAACAACCGAATTGAGTGTTATAACCCCTGCTATACATATCTCCCATAGGATAGCCATTATTTCTGGGTCTGCTGTAGGGTAGGGGGCAGCTGCTTTTCATCCTTATTATGTACTTTGTTTGGAGGGCAGGTTTCAATGCATTAACGCAGGGGCGGCCAACTTCAGTCCTCAAGGGCCACCAACATGTCAGGTTTTAAGGATATCCCTGCTTCAGCACAGGTGGCTCAATCAACAACCGAAGCAGAGATATCCTTAAAGCCTGACCTATTGGTGGCTCTTGAGGACTGGAGTTGGCCACACCTGCACCAATGTGTGGCCCTTAAGCACTCAACAGGGGCCGCACATTGAGGGACGTTGCAGTTGTTAGTAGGAGTTTTTCCCCACCCCCTTCAGTCAGGTCCTTAATGACGACGTGATGGTGAAGCCTGTCCTGTTCCTCATCTTACATTGGGGAACTAGTGATTAGCACAGGAGAGGAGCGGCCCAGTATTGATCAGCACACTGACATTATGCAGCTGGGGGGGAGAGGTTCTGATCCACAGCAGGTACCTCTCCGCTCCTTCTGCACTGGGGTCAGTGGGAGAGGGGTCAGTGGGAGAGGGGTCTTCTGGTGTGATCAGAGGTTGTGGCAGCAGGGGATGCTCCCGGGTCGCCTGTTGTCCACCAATGTATTAAATTCAGACCAGCTGTTACCTTTAGAGAGTAGTAAAGATGAAATGTACAACGTTTGTAAAGTTTGTTTCGTCTTTTTACTGCATTTGATGGAGCTGAGAAATTCTGTACCTCACATTAGAAATGGTGGCTGGCGGTCTGAACTTGTAAAGATTTGTATTCTTCATTGTAACGTTTTCATTTAAAAAAAATAAAAATATAGTTTGTTCTATTTTCGTTACCTTTCAAAATATGATGAAGGAACTCAATTTACAAATTATTATTGTTTTATGTGACTAACTTCATACATGAGTATTGCTAATAGCTTATCCCTTTGAGAAATTGACACGAGAAGACAGGTTGTTTTTTGTGTGTGTAAAGTACAGTTTGTGGCAGTGACGCGGCCGGCGCTGTTGGACGCGGCCGGCGCTGTCTGATCATTATCATTGCATGTGTTTCAAACATAGGCAAAAGTGCGTTCAGACTGGACAGAGCTGGTAGCTCTTTGGTTGGTCTCTGTAAGAGCAGACACAACAGGAGCATAATCCAGCACACATTGCAAACTCTAATTAAAGCAGAATCTATTGGTATATAGCAGTGGTACCCAACTCCATCCATCCTCAAGGACAACCCCACAGCCAGGTTTGAAGGATATCCCGCCTTGAGCAGGTGGTTCAGTCAAAATGCTTGGTCCCCTGATTGAGCCACCTGTGCTGAAGCAGTGGTAGCCTTAAACCCTGACCTGGTGGGGCGGCGAGTACCGCTGGTATAGAGATTTCTGTAGGACCACTTTCGTTTTAAACTCACAGCTGTTTAGTATTGTGCTTTAAAAAGGGGTGGTGAACAGAACCACACTACTTTCAGCTCTGGGGATGCTCTTCTGGTTCCAGAGATACTTACTGGTGAAGTTACTGGTATCACTCACTGGTTCTTAAAGGGAATTTAAATGACCGTCCAACTGGAAGCCAAAACCAATGATGTTGCTGGTTCCTGTTGGACCTGAGATTTGGTAGCCATTTTGTTTAGCTTGAGGGAGATGTCAACCTGGTACCTTCACTGGTACGTATCTTGGTATAGTGATGTTTGGCCCTCAGTTCCCTCCCAGTAAAAATATTGTGGGATAAATAAACAAAACCGTGCAGGAGGAACTGCTCCTTTAAAGACGTTTAGTACCTATACACCATGTTCCAATCATATAGTCCGAGGTAAATAAAACGAGGAAGCGGCTGTCCAAGGATACGTTTAACAAACCACGTTTGCAGAACCTGGCACATATTTATACGCCACTATTATATTTCGCTTCCGAATGGTCGCTACTTTCCGGAATCGCCGACTTCCCCGATCCTTGGCAGAAGCGATTGAACGCCGACATGCTTCTCTTGTCTTTGATGTAGAGCCGCAGTTTGTCTCTAAACGTTTCGCCTAAAAAGCTGTAAATGAGAGGGTTCAGGCAGCTGTTGGAGAAAGCTGCCAAGTTCACAATGTGTCCGGTGAGTGGGTGCTTGTGCCTGAACGATCGGTTGCTGGGATCAGCGTCGTCATAGCGACCCTGTAGAAGTCCAATGCTAATAAAGACATTTTCGGGCAGCCAGCATATGAAAAACACCAGGACGACCACCACAATCATTCGAAGAGCCTTTTGCCGGCGTGGCCGAAGGCTTCTGTGTTTGTGTGCCCTTATTAACACACGGATGATTAAGGAGTAGCAGAGTCCAATAATCGCAAAGGGAATGATGAACCCCAAGGTTATTTCCAGCCATTGGATTTCTTGGACATCCGCAAAGCAGAAGTGAACGTCCTCCGTGTGTTGCACCTGCACGGCTGTGAAAGGCAGGAGCGTGGCCGATATGGAAGCCATCCAAATGAGGCCACAGCTTAGCCGGGCGTGCTCCTTAGTCCGAAATATATTGGATTTCATCACTTTTGCCAGCGCTATGTATCTGTCAAAACTCATCCACGTGAGGAAGAAGATACTGCTATACATGTTGATTTGAAGAAACAGGGACATGCAGGTGCAAAGTATGGTTATGTCGTAATACTTCTCGTTGAGGTTGAACACTTCGATTAGGGAATCCGCCACCAAGATGAGATCCGCCGCTGCCAGGTTGATGAAATACAGGTCGGGAATGGTCATCTTCTCCCGGAAACTGATGTTCACAACTAGAATCAGGATGTTTCCTAAAAAGCCAATTGGGAAAAGCAGAATGGTGTAGAGGCACGATAAGAAGAGGCCAACAAAGTAATGTTGGTTGATGTCCGAGGTGCCGGCCGCGACCATGCTTCCATTGCAGGTGCCTGATCGATTCAGTTCCAGAGATGAGAGATTACAAGTGATTAATGCTGGGCTGTATATGTCCATTGTGAGGGCAACGTGGCATGTATATCTTTTTAACGGCTAATTTATAGATGAAGGCAGCAGGTCTCAGATCAGTTGTGTCTCCATACCTACCGACCCCAAACGGAAGAATCAAAGCTTTGGGGGCTGGAAATACCTTCAGAGTTTCTTTGAGTTACATTTTCTCGCTTGGTCGTGGGGTCATTTGGTGCCTTATACAAATATCTCAAGAGCGCCTGGTGTCCCGAATCCTCATTCATCACTTTGCCTTGTTCTCCTACATCCTTCAACTTGCAGCTGGAAAACGACAAAGGTTTTATTTTTGTTATTTAGTAAATCGGAAACCTACAGTAGCTGCGTTTATCTGACTTAAAACAGCAGTAAGCCAACGAATTAGAATGTAGGTTTAGTCCATACTTGTAGTCTTATATGTAAAATGATTACAATGAATTCCTTCTGCCTTTGGGGGCAGCCACTGGGGTTTTGGTCTTAAACCTTCAGTAAGATGCAGGTACTTGAGGTTATAATTAAATAATTTCCCCTTTCCAATGATACTTTGTATTTTAACACCATGGGAAGTATTTATTAGTCTGATGGGTGCATCCGCTGAAAAGTAATGATACCAGATCTGTCAAAGGGAAACCTACCGACGGTGTTATACGGGGTTCCTCTTTGTGTAATACACCTGCTGCTGTTCTTTACTCCTGTTTTGCAGCCGAGAGACTTTGAGAAATAGAGAACTCTGGTTTGGAGGCAAAATAATTGCTCTTGAATGGAGTTAGTTTATTTTTCCTTTGTGTATTTATGTTGGCCCGGACAGCACTTCACCCCCCCGTCTCTGCTATGTTTGTCCCAAAACCGAGCAGTACAATCTCATTATTTTTTAACCCCTTCATCCCTCTGATCTTTTCTAGCTTGGATCCAGCTCTTGTGCTGCGCTAGTTACATGGCAGCCTCGCGGCACAAATTAAAACCCCATAAAACCTCACACTTGTGTACATGAAAGTGACACTTCAGGAGTGTAGGGGGCTCTGCCGCTTCTGTACCCCAACATGCCACGGGTCGCCTCTGCACCCCAACATGCTACCTCTGCACCCCAACATGCCATGGAATTGCCTCTGCACCCCAACACACCCTTTACTTCATGTCCATTCCAGAATGTAATAGGGTCCGGAAGAAGGTCCTATATCTGGACCGAAACGTTGGATTCTTTCAACACACAGATTGTGTTTGAACACTTACCTTGCAGTGCTGTGTCTTCATTGCCTTTGGTGTGTGGGTGAAGTATTTCTATATAGATGACTTACAGTGGGAGCTGCTACAATGCACAGATAATCTGACATAACAGTAAAATATTAAGAGAGGGGATTCCCTTCCATGGAGATCTTTCTGTGCCCCCCCAGATCGTGCCGGAGGATGGGTGATCCACACATTTGATAGTATGAAGTTGTTACTCGGAAGGTACCCTGAGCTGTAATGGATTAAATAAAAGGTGATGTGTTTTAATAGAGCACGCGGCCTGGGTGGGGGGCGCGGCATTTCCGCCCGGCCTGGGTGGGGGGCGCGGCATTTCCGCGCGGCCTGGGTGGGGGCGCGGCATTTCCGTGCGGCCTGGGTGGGGGCGCGGCATTTCCGCGCGGCCTGTGGGGGCGCGGCATTTCCACGCGGCCTGGGTGGGGGGGCGCGGCATTTCCGCGCGGCCTGGGTGGGGGGCGCGGCATTTCCACGCGGCCTGGGTGGGGGCGCGGCATTTCCGCGCGGCCTGGGTGGGGGGCGCGGCATTTCCACGCGGCCTGGGTGGGTGGGCGCGCGGCATTTCCGCGCAGCCTGGGTGGGGGGCGCGGCATTTCCGCGCGGCCTGGGTGAGGGGGCGCGGCATTTCCGCGCGGCCTGGGTGAGGGGGCGCGGCATTTACACGCGGCCTGGGTGAGGGGGCGCGGCATTTCCGCGCGGCCTGGGTGAGGGGGCGCGGCATTTACACGTGGCCTGCGGTGGGGGTGTGTGGCATTTACACGTGGCCTGCGGTGGGGGGGGGGGGGGGGGTGGCATTTACACGCTGCGGTGCCTGTGTAACCAAAGTAATAATGAGCGTGATATTGATTCATGGAAACACAAATCGTCTTTACTGTCATTTGAATTGATTTTCCTGCTTCATGTAGAACAATCTGCCCATCCGTATTACGTATTATCCACTAATTACCGGCAGTGTGCAGGCCATAATTATATATACACATTCTGTTGAACTTAATTGAATAACGCAAGTAATTGCTTCGGCATTTAATCTATAAGAAGGTACATGAAGCTATTGTGTGATGTTGAAGTTTTCATGGGTTGTATCAATGTCTGGGGAATTATCTTTTAAAAAAGCCGTTCCACAATAATCTTTGCATTCAATATCAAATCGGGGTTTGTTCCTAAAACAGACTGCTTAAAATTCTTGAGGTTTCTGAACATAATTTAATCTATAAATAACCATAACTTTCATGTTATCCTAAAAAAGTATAAAAAAATCAGTGTCTCCCCCCCTACCCCCCGTGGGTCAGGTTTTTAGGATATCCCTGCTTCAGCACAGGTGGCTTAATCAAAGGCTCAGACGAAGACTGTGCCACCTGTGCTGAGACAGGGAGTGACTGAGCCACCTGTGCTGAAGCAGGGATATCCTGAAAACCTGACCTGTTGGGGGGGGGGGGGGTTCTTGCGGACTGGCGTTGAGCCCCCCTGATGTAGATATCTGTACTTTCTTAGCTCATACTGCTAAATAAACCCACACACTTGGTGCAATATAATCTCTTCCGTTAATCTGCCCTTTTAATAGGATTGCCGAGTCCGAGTTTCCCTGCAATATTCAGTAACATTTGTACCATCTGAACTGCCCACTATCATATTGAATTGCAACAGTGTCACAAATGTACTCTTATGAAAAGTATTTTCTTTCCAGCGTCTCCTCTCAGCACCTGTCTATTTGCTTCGTTTTGCCGCGTTGTACAACCCTTGCAGTTCAGTTACCCTTATTATGCCGTAGGGATACAAGTGAAACCATCTGAAATACAGCGCGATAAAATGCCTAATTTGCCATCCTATAAATGTGAAAATCCCTGGAAAGATCACATATTTGACTTCTTTTCCCCCTCCCCTTGAGGCTCTGGAAGTGATGGGTATGCGACCTGTCTGCTGCAGAACCCCGATTCTCAGTGACACCCTGCTGCTTAACTAATGAGAAGCGGAGTAATCCTGGGACGGAGATCTAATCAGACTTGGACTAGTTTGCGAGCTATTCTGCGCTGCTGCTATGCTGCATCCTTCTCCATACATGGAACCCCAATAAAACTCATCATAGGGGATAGAAATATTACCTTAATTGCTCATCCTCTTGTGGCCATCAGCGCTTGCTCCGTCCCCGCAGCGTGGAGTGGCTGTTCCACATCGCATACCACAAATGGATTTGTTGCTCTCGCTGTGGTTCTTTCCGTGTATTACCAACGGTAGCTGTCACCTTCTTGTTGGGTTTGCTAGCAGGGGCAATGCTTGATGGGACAGTTCTATCCTAAATGACTGTGATTGTGGCAGCAATCTGCAGCTCATACTGTATGTCCTTGGCAACAGAACAGTGCTTCATAGATTCCCAGGGCTGTTCTCATTTCTGTTTAGTGGAGATGGTGCTGAACTGGCTTCCCTTTTTAAGGCTCACATTAACCGTTTCCCTGCTGGTTTTGTCTTTAACCACGGACAAATGCTATTTTACAAATGTATATTGCCAGTTCTTGTTCAGCGGTTTCCAGTGACAGGGGTGTGTGTTATATACAGTATGTGCATGCTTTACACAGGAGGGTATTTGCACTTGTTTTAAACATATGCTATTGGTTTCGGTGTACAGACCACGTTTTGCACCGGTTTGCCCTGAATTTAAATATTGACTACGGTAATCTGTGATGGTGCAATGCAGTTGGGTAAGTGAAATGGTTGTACTATAGAAATGTAAATAAAGGGGGTTTTACAATCCGGCAGATGGGT